>NC_056740.1:185175846-185477513 GCF_019279795.1 Protopterus annectens
ACCTATATCTCTAATGGGTAGAGGCAGTCTGTAAATGTAAAACCAACTATGCTCTAGCTTACATATAACAATTAAAATATTCCCCTAAAAAACCTCCAGGAACCATAAAAAAAATGCTGGATACATTTGTGAAGCTTCGCTGGGCTTGTTATGGCTTTTGTGGTTGTTAGGCTAGTACATACTTATGAACCTATAAGTAAGGTCTTTAATCGGGGGTCTAAGGAGAAAGGTTCTTTTTGAAAGGCTTTGCATACCTTTTGAGAGCAAGTGAAGAAGAACTGAAATGTCTGTCAGCTTAACTTTTACAGTGGAGTAACTGGAGCCAGATTCATGCAACATAGCCAGAAATTGTAGAACTGCAGGTAAAAGCTAAGAAGGGGTCCAAACCCTGATGTACCACCCTCAGGAAAATCCACTTCTATTTACTCTTGTAATGTTTTCTGGTGGTGCGTTTTGAGAGGCTGAAAGAATCTGTACCACTCTATTAGTAAACAACTGGCTATCATTGGAATTGAGGAAACCATGCAGTTAGTCTGAGGAAGCTGATATCCAGGTGAGGCTAGTAAAATGGGTGAGACAAAAGATCTGGGTGGGTATCTAACACCCAGGGAGGTCATCTGAGGTGAGGCCAAAGTGTGTGGAACCAAATTTGATTGGGTCAGAAGGGTGTTTGAGGATGGTACAGGCAATGCACAGTGATCCTTTCTGCAGAAATTTTGTTATAACAGGTGGAGGAGGCAAAGCATAAAGATGACTAGGTGGCCAATGATGGATCAGAGCGTCCCGGGGTATCTGTCAATTTGGAGGAATGAGGGCAAAGTACCTACTATATTTTATAGTGGCTGGGGACAAAAAGATTGCAGCAAGGCTGGCCCCAGTATTTGGAAATTATTTGCACTGCTACTGGATTCAGGTACCCTTAATGCGGCATTAAGATGCAGTGACTGACCCTGGAATATAAGCTGCAATTAGAAAGCACTGCGAGGACAATGTCCACTGCCACATCCTTGTAGCCTCTCAGCATACAGGGTATGATCAAGTTTTCCCTGATTATTTGTGCATCATACTAAACAAGTGTCTGTCTGTGTAGTTCAAAATCACACACTGGGGAAGTAAACTTTGTACAGCCTGCAACACTAAGAGGTCTACACTCATTTCCAGAATGCTGATGTTAAGGTGAGCCTTTTGTTGTGACCATGTTTATTTATTTATTTATTTAACATTTGTTAACCAGGAAAGTCTGACTTGGAACAAAGCCCAATTTTCAGTGGAGGCCCGAGGAGAAACACTCTAAACACATATTTTTCTAATGTGGAGGAAACCAGAGCACCCAGAGGAAACCCACAGAAACACAGGGAGGACATGCAGACTCCGCAGAGAAGGCATCCCAGCCGAGAATCAAACCGGAGAACCTCTTGCTTTTAGGCAACAACGCTACCACTGTACCACTCCACCATCTATGTCCTTTGGACTGTCTGTCCCTCACATTGATCCATTATCACAAAGAGGAGCATCTACGGTGACAGTGGCTGATAGAAGGGGAAGAACAAAAATATGACATTTCTGAACTGCGTGTGATTGTATACACCACTGCAGCTGACGTCTACATACTGAGGAGAGTTGTATAGGAAAACTGAAAGGATGAATAACAGAAACCACTGTACAGTGAGTCCACTGCAGCACTCTTAGACCGTATCTAGCATGTGGAACTACAATGATGGCTCCTGCCATCATACTTAAAACATGTTAGTAACATGAAAAGCAGAAAGTGAGGTTGATGGAAAGAGCTTAAATACAATGAACATGAGGAACAGAAGTCTGTCTGTTGGTAGTCTCATAATCTTTGTGGTTGTGTCCAGCTGGCAGCTGATGAAATAAAGAAGTTATATACTCACCATAACATTCCATGTTGGTAGTCCATCTCACCCTTCATTTTTACATATGGGTTCGGAGCCGAGGAACAAGCTGAAAGACTTCTGGTTGGTTCTTGGCTAAGCAGGTATCCCAAGGTGCACCAGTACAATCCCCAGATCTTGTTTACTGCTCACTAGAATAACAACCATAAAAACAACCAATACTAAAGGGTCTCCAACCAAGGGCAACCAAATTATTACTTCCAGGATGGGGGCAGGAGGGTGGGTTGGTAAAAATGAAGGATGAGATAGACTACCAACATGGAACGTTATGGTGAGTACATAACTTCTTTATGTTAGGTAGTCCAATCTCACCTTCATTTTTACATATGGGACAGCGTTGCTAGCGCCTTATTCTTGGGTGGCTCACTGGAAAATACTTTTGTGCACCGTGGAGCCAAGGGATGCTCTACCCCTAGATGTCAAATCCAATTTGTAATGCGTAATAAAAGTGTGAGGGGTAGCCCATGTAACTGCTGCACAAATATTATCAAGTGGTACCCTGGCTTGAAAGGCTGCAGAGGTAGACAGCGATCTGGTAGAATGAGCCTTGATCCTGTAGGGTAAGGGTTTGCCCTCTGAACTATAGATAATGGCTATACAACTGGAAATCCAATTAGATAGTGTCACTTTAGAAACTGGTAAGCCCAATCTAGAGTCAGAAAAGAAAATGAACAATTGATCTGATTTCCTGAAAGCCTTAGTCCGCTGTAGATAAAAATGCAGTTGTCTATGAACGTCTAACTGATGAAAACGGTATTCATCTGCATTACAGTGGTTAGGGAAGAAAACTGGGAGTTCTATTGATTGGTTTAAAGTAGCATTAGAACAAACTTTGGGAACAAAGGAAGAATTAGTACGTAATGACACCTTGTCTATGTGAAAAATCAAATACGGTGGCTTAATAGACAAGGCCTGAAGTGCCAATACCCGTCTAGCTGATGTGATAGCTACCAAAAACAAGGTCTTTCAAGACAAAAATTTTAGAGAAGATGAGTGGGAAGGTTCAAAGGGTGGAGAAGTCAATTTGGACAACACAAAATTTAAATCCCAAGATGCTACTGGTTCTTGCAGAGGTGGTCTCAACAGAGTGGCCCCTTTCAAAAAGGTCTTGCATAGCTTATGAGACATTAAATTAGTATCTGGAAAACCTAAATGAGAAATTGCCACCAATTGGACTCTAACAGTGGCAGCGGCCGAACCTTGTTGAAAAAGCTCAGACAGAAAATCCAGAATCACAGGGATAGAAGCAGTGTATGGACCTACATTCATTCTCTGTGCCCAAATAGAAAATCTTTTCCATTTACTGCCATACAGCCTCCTAGTTGAAGGTTTATGGGATGACACAGGAATATGTGAGACTGAAGATGATACATCATGAAGCCTGACTATGGATGGAACTGGAGCAGCCACACTGTCAATTTGAGGGTGTGGATTGAGGGATGTAGCGAACCCGACATGTGAGTCAATAGATCTGGAGCTGCGTCCAGAATCCAATGATTATCCAGGAGGAGAGGTTTGAGGAAGGGGAACCAGACCTGACGAGGCCAGTAAGGAGCAGTGAGGATCAACTTGCTTCCCAGCCAACAGGCTTTCTGAATCACTTTGGAAATGAGAGGGATTGGAGGAAAAGCATACAGAAGTCCCATGGGCCAATCGTGAGCCAGAGCATCTCTGGGAGACTCCCCTGGAGTGGGAATGAGTGAAAAATAGCTACTGCATTTGGTATTGACTGGGCTGGCAAAAAGGTCGCAGCAAGGCTGTCCCCATTTCCGGAAAATCTGATCCATTGTTTCCCATTTCAGAGACCACTTGTGAGGCATTAGGATTGCCCAGCTGAGCTTGTCGGCTATCACGTTGGTCGTCCCTGGAATGTGCATTGCAACCAGAAAGGACTGGGAAGAATTCGCCTATTCCAAAACTCGCATGGCCTCTCGACAGAGTGGGTAAGATCTGGTACCGTCCTGTTTGTTGATATACCAAACCACCAACATTTATTTATTTTTTTATTTATTTAAATTTGTTGACCGGGAGTGTCCGACTGGATGTAGGTCCATTTTCAGCGGAGGCCCAGGGAGAAAAGCTCCACAGTTAAAATAAACAGACAGTATATACATTGGATTACATAGTGAATAACAATTTACATAGCAATTACTTACAACATATTTCCAGATGAAGAACATAGTACATCAGCAGACAACTAGAATCTTTATCTGTGAAGTGCATACCAGACATTAACAAATGTTACAAGAAGAAGCAGTTTGTGCGGTATAATAAGTACTGGCTTATGAGCATCTGAGCTTGCTATAATCAAGGTAGTTAGTGGAGTGGAAAGAAAGGTAGTGGTTGGATGGGGTGGATGATATTACAGTGGGAGTTGCAAGGGCATAGCCAGCATGTTTTTAGTTGCGCTTTTAGTAAAGTTTTGAAGTGGGTGCATGATGGTATGGAGGTAATTGTGGGTGGGAGTGAGTTCCATAATTTGGCTATGGCACAAGAGAATAGTGCTTCACCAGCAGAGTTATTGGCCTTAGTGATCTGCAAGTGATTTTTGCTGCTGGATCTTAGTGGTCTGGTGGTGCGATAGGGTTGGAGTAAATTCTGGAGGGATGGGACATTTAGTGGATGGTTTACTAGTTTGTGGGCAAGTGAGAGTTGATAACACTGAAGGAGGTGAGGGAGTTCAAGCCAGCCCAGTTCAGCAAGTGAGAGACAGTGGTGACTATGGTAGGATGCCCCTGTGGCGAATTTGGCGATTTTGTTGTAGCAGGTCTCTAGCTTGTTTAGATCACATTGCCTTAGGTTGGTATATATTGGAGAGGCATAAAGTAGGGCGGAGATAAGGTGAGAATTTGCTATTGAAATCTTTGCTGCTTTGGTGAGAAATTGCTTATTTCTGTATAACGCTCCTAGTTTTTTGTGGACTTTTTTTATAGTCATGGATATGTGAATGTCAAATTTTAGTTTATTGTCTATTTCCACTCCTAGCAATTTGGTGTGTTCAGTTGGGTATATAGTGGTGTTGTCTTTTGCCGTGATGTTAAAGTGAGAGTTGTTTTGAGTATGTTTGGTGGGTTGGAAGATGAGTAGTTTAGTTTTGTTTGAGTTGAGTATTAATCGGGCATCAGATAACCATGTTTCTACAGAGGAAAAGGCTTCCTGTGTGACTTTTTGCAGTTTTGGTAGGGACTGGGCTGAGCAGATGATGGTCGAGTCATCTGCGTATTGTATGAGTGTGCCATGTTTGGTGGCAGAGGCTAGATTATTGGTGTAAACAGAGAAGAGTAGGGGTCCAAGGATGGATCCTTGGGGAACCCCTATGGAGACAGGTAGTTGGGGAGATGTGTCATTCTGCCATACAACGGATTGTTGGCGGTCAGACAGGTAACTCTGAAACCAGTTGGTGACCCATTGTGAGAAGGATAGGCTATTGAGGACTGAGACAAGTTGTTTGTGTGGGACCATGTCAAATGCTTTAGATAGGTCTAGGAAAGTAGCAGAGGAGAAGTAGCCATTGTTTTTATGCTGAAGGACAGTGTTAGTAAAGGAGAGTAAGGCAGTGGTGGTGCTATGGTTTGGTCGGAAACCATGCTGAGTACTGGAAAGGAGGTTGTTAGTAAGGAGGTAGTCTGAGACCTGAGAGTGTATTCATCTCTCTAGTATTTTGGAGAGTAGAGAGAGAATAGCTATGGGGCGGTAATTGGTTAGTTCTGTGGAGGGTCCGCCTTTGTGGAGGGGAATTATATGTGATACTTTCCACAGTGTGGGAACGTAACTTTCTGACAGAGATCGGTTAATCAAGATGGATACTGGGTAGGCCAGAGCATCAGCTGCGATTTGTAGGTATTCACTTGGGAGGCTGTCTGCTGCTAATTTGGTGGGTTTAAGTTTAGTTAAGAGTTTTTTTATGTTGGAGGTAGGTACAGGAGAAAAAGAGAAGGCAGTGGGGAGATTACTAGTTGAAGGTGTGGGTTGCAGGGGAGGGGGTTGTGTTGGTTTAGCTAGTGATAGTATGGTTTGGGTGAAGTGTGTGTTGAATGAGGAAGCAATATTTTCTGAGGAGTGAGGGATGTTAGAAGGGGGGGTACTGACTTTACCTGGGTGGAGGATGGAGTTTATGGAGGACCAGAACTGTTTGGGGCTGTGTTGTGAGGAGTCTAGGGCAGACTGGTAGTATTGGGATTTGTCCTGTTTTATCAGCTTTTTGACTCTATTGCGTAGTTCTAGGAATTTCTGTCTAGCTGAGGGGGTTTTGGTTTTGCGCCAGTGCTCCCAGGCTTTATCCCTGTTTTTCATTTCTGACTTAGTGGTTTTCTGTAGCCATGGGAAGGGTTGTGCTTTGGTTCTGGAGAATCTTATGGGGGCATGGTAATTAAGGATGTTCAGGAAGGTAGTATTAAAAAATTCAACTGCATCATCTAGACTGAGGTACTTTAGAGGATGCCAGTTACATTCTTTGAGGGATGAGATGAATGTGAGTGGGTTAAAGTATAGTTTTTTACGTATTTGACGGTAGATGACAGGTTTAGCTTGGTATAGGTATTTTTTGAGTAGGAATGTTGGGGAGTGATCACTGAGGCTATCTGATAAGCAGCCTGTTAAATATGACTGGGGGCTCTTACTGACTAGTATCCAATCCAGGGTAGTGTGCTTGGTGGAGTTTTTATTTATCCTGGTTGGTGACTGGACTAGTTGAGAGAAGCCATGAAGGTGTACACGATGGGTTAGATTGTTGCCAGAACAGGATTGCCAGTCAATATTGAAATCACCTAAGATGATAGTTTCTTGGGGGAGATGGTGGGTAGACCAGCTGAGGAGGTTTTCTAGGGGAGGGATGTTTTGGCCAGGTGGGAAGTAGCATCCAATTATGTTGATGGTTTTGTTTTGGTTAATTTTGAGGTTGGTATATATTATTTCTTCATTGCCTATTTGTGGAGCTGATGATTTTAAGATCTGGATGTTTAGATGCTGTTTAAATATTATAGCTACACCACCTCCTTTTTTGTTTAGCCGGTCTACTCTTAGTATGCCATAACCTGTAGGGAGTATTTGCTCACTGGTAATGTGAGGTTTTAGCCAGGTTTCTGTCAGGATGACTATATCTGGGGAGTACAAGTCTATGGTGGCATGGAGTTCATGGACTTTGTTGGATATACTTCTAATATTTAGGCATAGTAGAAGGAAGTCACTTGGCTTTCTATTGGCTGTAATATGGGAGAAGTTGTGGTTTCTAGTCTGATTATAAAGATTGGGGTTGTAGATGGTAGGGCCAGGGTTGGGGTGGATGTCTCTACTTAGGGCTAGTTTTGATAAGCATGAGATTATTAGTTTTCTCAGTTTTTGAATGTGTTTGATTACAAGGGAAACTTTATGATTGTGCTCTGTGGGTAATAGGTATGGTGGGAGGGTTACTATGTTAAGTTGTAGGGATGCTTTATGATTGAGCAATATAGTTGGCAGAATATGTTGTCTGACTGCATCACAATTGTCCCTAGAGGGAGAAGGTCTTGAAGTGCTTTCAATGCCAGAAGCACCACCCTCATCTCCAGAACACTGATATGCAGATGAGTCTCGTGTTCTTGCCATGTGCCTTGGACAGTCCTGCCGAGATAATGCCCCCCCACCTGATATGGGAGACATCCGTGGTCACAGTGGCAACGGGTTGGGCTGGAACAAAGGGGGCACCCGTGATCAGATGATTGGGATCTATCCACCAACGAAGGTCCTTCTTGCATGATTCCATCAGCAGGATAGGATGACTCAGTGGGAGAAATTGGAAGGACCACTGGGAAAACAGAAGTCACTGGAGAATTCTCATGTGTAACCTGGCTAATTGTACCAATAGAATTGTGGAAGCCATAGTCCCGAGGAGCTGAAGAACCCACTTTGCTTTGACTTTTTGCAACGGGAGAAAGCGTTGAACTTGGGAGATTAAGTTCTGTGCCCTTTCGGCAGGGAGACGAGCTGTCATGCTCACCGTGTCTATCGCTGCACCTATAAAAATCACAGATTGAGAGGGCAATAATGCAGATTTTTTCCAATTTATGGAGATCCCTAACTGAGCACAAAGCTGAATCGTGGCATCCCTGTTTTGAATGAGTAGATGCCTGGTGGGGGCGGTCAGGAGCCAGTCGTCCAAAAACGGAAACACCTAGAATCCCTGATGTCTCAGGTGAGCTGTCACTACTGCCATGCATTTGGTGAACACCCTGGGGGCTGTGGTGAGACCAAAGGGCAGAGCGCGAAACTGATAGTGACTGGCTCCCAGCTGGAAGCATAGATGGCTTTTGGACGCCTTGTCCATTTTTATGTGGTAATAGGAGCCCTGAAGATCCAGAGAGCACATCCAAAAGTCTTTCCATAACAATGGGAGTATAGACTGCAGTGTTACCATCTGAAACTTGTCCTTCACTGATTCGTTCAATCTGCTGAGTCCAACATTGGCCTCCAATCTCCGGTTCGTTTTGGAACTAAAAAGAACCTGGAATAAGTTCTGGATCCTGTCTGGTCTGCTGGGACGGGCTGGATGACTCTTTTTGCGAGCAACCTGTTGATCTTCACAGTTGCCTGATGCCTGAGATTGGGGGGGACATCTGGGATCCTTTTGGGAACAAACAGTGATAGGGAAAAGGGTATGATATAGCCTCTGGTAACAACTCTATGTACCCACTTGTTTTGGGTGATATTTAGCCAGGCTTCTTGGTACAAAGAAATGCAACCCCCGACCGGCCCCAGAGAAGCGCAGTCGAGCTCCACATCAGGAGCGCTGATAATGCCATCCTCGAAAGGAATCACGGCCTTGTTGGTATTGCGGACTGCCACTGCCTCTAGGGCGAAGTCTGCCATTTCCTCCTCCTCTGCCTCTGAAGGAGGATTCACCCTGTGTGTCAGGAAAGACCCTCTGGGACTTCTTGAATCACATTTTACTGCCTCTTTGACCCTTGGGGTATGGTCTGAAAGGGACAGTAAAACACACTCCTATGGCAGACAGCGTCTTTCCTTCTTGCTCACACCAAGTGAGTGTATCCTTCACCTTGGAACCAAACAATGAGGAACCATCAAATGGGGCATTGGTGAAAGTAGACTTGAACGGTTCCACAAAATTAGATAAACACATCCAGGAGTGGCACCTCAAGGCAACTCCAGAACCCGCTGCTCTACTTGCTCCATCTGCAGCATAAGATATAAGTCGCATGGAGGAGTTAACCACAGAATTTAAGGTGGACAACTGAGTAGAAATTTTGTCAGGAACTCCCTCGGTACATGCACCTTGTATGGAATCTCCTAACTCCTTGAGGAGATCCCTCTGCAACCTCGTAAAGTGCGTGAGATAGTTCAACGATCAAAGGGTAAAGGCCGCTGAACTAAAAATACGCTTCCCAAATCTGTCCATCTGCTGAGACTCCTTGTTTGGCAGATGAACTGATGGAAGAGGTCTCCGCTAACTCCTTCTTCATGGCCGCCTCCACCACCATGGCATCTATGGAAACACCCTTGGACAAGAACTCTTTACCAGGAGGGGTAGACAAGAACTTATTTGGTCTCCTGGGGACTGGCTCCATGGTGTCAGGAGTATCCCACACCTTTCGACTGACTAGCTCCATTAGTTCGGCAGAAGGTTGAGACGCGAAAGCCTTCAGATACACCGACTCCTCATCAGAAGGGTTAATACTGGTCCAGCCGCACCTCTGCCTAAGGATCTCTAAAATGTCCACAAAGGAGACATCATCAGAGGACTACTTGGGGGACCCTTCCGACTCCTCGAGGTCAGTGTCCGATGTCAAAGACTCATCCTGGGAGTCAGTATGTTTCCTCTTACATGACCTCTTCCGAGGAGGCTCCTCGGAAGGATATTCCGGGGAAGCCTTGGAAGAGTGGGGGCCACCAGCCGATGGCTCCTGAGGCTGCAGGTCTCTGCTGTCTCCAGAGAAAGTAGGGACTGAGACTGAAGTGGGTGCTCTCGGGAGAAGAGTGTTGGTGCCAGTGGTAGGTGCTGGAGAATGAGACAGCAAGCTCCTCATCATCTCAAACGCCAACCTCTCCAGTTCAGAAGACCTCCCCCGCTCCGAAGAGACACGGGTTGGCTCTGGAGCCAGTGCTGTCAGCTCTGAGATAGATGCAGGGTCCGAGCTCACCCTATCCGAAGCACCGAGAGAAAGGCTCAGAACTGAAGAAGATCGATTCATAGGTTTATACTAGGCTATCTGCCCGAGGGCATTTACAAGCCTAGCCCATAGTTTTGTGGCTTACGCCACCCCTTTAGTATGGGGAACTATACCCATTATTTTGCTGTGCCTCTGTCGAGCAGTGACACTGAGGTAATCCCTGGGGTATATCTGCGATCTCCCATCCATTGGTCAAGATTTCTCTTGAACAAGGCCAGCGAGGTGCTCTGCCTCACATATACCGGGATTTTGTTCCACAGCATAGGGAGTCTTTGGGTGATGAATCTATCCCTCCAGCACGTCCTATTAATAGCCGTGTCGAGGTTTAAGTCTCCCGCCCTTGTGGCTCTGACGGATCTAGATTTTTTGAGGTGAAGCATATTCATCAAATCTGTGTTTGACATGGCCTTGTATGTCAGGCACAGGTCACCTCTGAGCAAGCGGTAAGCGACTGAATAGAGCTGAAGTTCTTTCAGTCGGGCAGCATAGGACAGATTTTGAGACCCTTTATCCTTTTGATGAGAAACTTTTGTGGCCTCTCCAGCTGCTGCAAATGTCGGGTCAGATACATTCGAATGGGGCATTGTACTCAATCATTGGTCTGATGAGTGATGAGTATAGGGAAACTATGACCTCCCTTGATCTAGATGTGAATCCCTTCATGTTAAGGTGGGCAATGTAGAAGGTCTTCCTAACTACTTTAGCTACATGGGTGTCGAATGACAGGCTACTGTCAACCTGGGTCCCCAGGTCCCTAATAACTTCTTCTGTGCTCAGTGGATTGCCACCTATATGGTAGCTAGGGGTAATCTTGTTTTTCCCGAAGGGTATGACTATGCATTTTTTGGCATTTAACTTTAGGCCATGGCTCTGGCACCAGTTATCCGTTTCTGTGAGACCCTTCTGAAGGATATCTGTGTCAGATGTGTTTTCGACTGTGGCCCAGTTTGCAGTCATCTGCAAACTTTGTCAGCCATAACCCTCCTGTGTTAGCTTGTACTTTGGAAAAGTAGATGCCAAACAAGAGTGGGCCCAGGACTGAGCCCTGTGGGACACCACTTGTGACAGGCTTTGAGTCTGACATGGCGCCAGCAACTCTGACCCTGTGGGTTCTGTCACTCAGCCAGTTTGCAACCCATCTTGTGATGTATGGGTTAACATTTAAGCTGATGAGTTTTTCAATGATACCCGAGTGGGGTATTGTATCGAAGGCTTTCGCCAGATCGAGGTAGGCTGTATGGACTGCCTTTCCCTCATCAATGGCTTTGGTGACTGTTTTGAAAAAGTCAACCAGGTTTAAAAGGCATGATCTGCCTTTGACAAAGCCAAACTGGGTTGGATCCAAAGTCTGCAAATTCCCCTATGTCTTTATTTATGAGATCCATTATGATCCTCTCCATGGCTTTGCAGATAAGGCTTGTCAAGCTAATGGGCCGGTAATTTCCAGGGTCGGTGGAGGCACCGCCTTTATGAAGTGGGACTACTGTCGCAGTGCGCCACTCCCTGGGTACGTATCCAGAGGTGAGACTATGATTAAACAGCTGTCCTAGCTGTGGGTTTAATTCCTCGTTGAGTTCGTGGAGCACACAACCGGGGACACCATCAGGTCCCATGGATGCTGTGTTTTTTGCTTTGGAGAGAGCAGTTCTCACTTGGGCTAGAGATGTTTGGGGGTTGCAATCGTTTGGTATAGATATCTCTCCTTTGGGGAGGGAGAAGTTTGCACTGAACCTGTCAGCCAGTATGTTGGCAATGTCTGTAGGATCAGTAATCTTCACATCATTTTGAACTAGTTCTGAGCATATCTGGGAGTTTCCTCCCAGGTTTCTAACATAGCTAAAGAAGGCCTTATGATTGTCTTTTGAGTCTTTAGCTATTTTTCTCTCAAAGTTTGCTTTGGATGATTTTATGAGAGCTCTTAGTTTTTACTTGTAGTGATCAAAGGTGTCTTACCTTTTAAGGATTTTGCTCTATCTTGTAGTAGCTTCCTCCTTTGTTGTAGAGTTTGTTTATGGCTGGGGTCCACCAGACTGGACGCTTGCCTTTGGTACAAAGAGTCTTTGTTTTGCTTGGGATTGCCTTATCCATGCAGTCCTGTAGGTGCTGGTAGAAGGCATTTGTAAGTGATTCAGTGGCTTGGGTACTGTTTTCCACGCTCGGGGCCTTAAAGGAGACCACACTAGTCTTTAGAAGTGTGAAGTCGGCTTTCGAGAAGTTCTTTACTGTGGTCTTTTTATTTCAGGTGGGGTGGGATGAGGACCTCCAGCGAGATTAGTTTGTGATCTGATCTCACCAGTGAGGGTATACTTCGGTGTTGAACATTGTGCTCCCATGTTCGTGATGATGAGATCAAGTATGTTTTCTCCTCTTGTGGGGATGGTGACTAGTTGTTCCATGGCATTTGAGTTTATGAATTCCAGGAACTTTTGGGCTAGGGTGTTTGGGCTTGAGTAGTGTTCCCAGTCTATATTAGGGTAATTGAAGTCACCTAGTATGATGGTGTTTGGAGATACATTTATCCCCTCCAGTGTTTTCAGGAAAGCCATGTGAGGTTCCTGAGTTTGTGAGGGTGGCCTGTAACATGCTACAATTTGCATAGCAGTCTTGCCTATGGTTAATTGCACCTGGATGGTCTCCGATGCATCGTGCGTTGCCATCGGTGCGACAGGAGAGCTTCGGACCCTGGACACGACAGATGGCAGCGAGCGTGTTAGAGCCGAACCCGATTCCAAGGCAGCAACAAGGTGAGTTGGAGCCAGCATTTCCTCCGTTGGCACCAAGCACTCCGGCTCCAAAAGGCCAGTATGGCTCGGAGGAGGAATAGCAGACAAGGGCAAAGCTGGGTCAAGTGGCTCCGGAGCCGAATGAGCCAGAGCCAGCAATAATTTTGGCAAGGCAGACGACTTCAGAAGTCTCAGCACTACCCTCTCCACATCTTCTTCTGAAAGGGACCTGGAAGACATAGTTGGGGATCTTGACCTGGGGGGCACTGGAGACCTAACTGTTATGGACACTGGTAGGCAGCTTACAGACCAGCTCCGAGTAGCAGAGTAAACTGCTGTATCAATTGTTTCAAAGATTGGTTCCGAAACCCTCGTAACCAACTCTGACACCACCATGATGCTCTCCTTCGGCTCCAAAGGCTGAGGAGTCAAGGAGGCAGATTTTGATTGTCTCCACTGTTTAGGAGGTGGCTCTGAGGCAGTGCCAGAGAAGGCCTTTTTTAGGATTTTGATTTCCCAGACTTAGAGGAAGCTGAAGAGCTGGATAGTGCTTCCTCAAAGCATGGTTTCAATAGACCCCTGAGTATGAGTTTGTTCTTCCTCTCCTGTAACACTCTAGGAGAGAAAGCATGGCAGAACACACACGACTCCTGTAAGCGGATGGCCCCTAAGCAGTAGACACAGCTACTGTGGCCATCCATTAAGGACATCTTTTGGGAGCATTTCATACACTTCTTGAACCCCGAGGGTTTATGCTCCTTACTTTCCTTAGACATATCTACATACACACACACACACACACACACACACACACACACACACACACACACACACACACACAGTCCAGTGAGATTGAAAGGAAAAAGAGAGAAAGGAAAGTAAGACTAGGTCCTCTAACTAAAACGGGCCTAGCCCTAAGAAGGAATTACACGAGGACTAGATCCACTAACTTAAACGGGCATAGCCCGGTGTAGTGAAACTGGGTCTTCTAACTTAAACAGACTCGAAAGGAAAGCTCAAGCACACAAGAGAAACTGTAAATGACACAATAACTTTCTATTCTTAAGAAAAACAGATAATAAACTTGCAATCCTAGTAACTTCACAAGCGGATCCCCGCCAAAAACAAACAATGTCCAAATAGCAGAAAACTAACTGCTAACGGTGACCAAAAAAGGTCAGAGTAACAACAGACAAGACAACAGGAGCCCCTGTTGACTAAGAGTGGAAAACTGCCAAAAACTCTACCTAATAATCAAATAATGTGCAACAGCGCCTAAAACTAACTGGCACACAGGATACCAATAAACAACTAGAAAACTAAGTTGCACTCAAAAAATGCCTGATGTATTAGCAATACTAAATATACAATAATAAAGCACTGAACATGATACAATATGAAGAATTTGGAAAAACTTAGCCAGAGCCAAGAGAAGCACAACCAAACCCGTCGGCGCGGCAAACAAGATCTGGGGATTGTACTGGTGCACCATGGGATACTTGCTTAGCCACGAGCCAACCAGAAGTCTTTCAGCTTGGAATTCGGTCGAGTCGGAGCAGAGGATCGGCTCCGAACCCATATGTAAAAATGAAGGTAAGATCGGACTACCTAACATCTATAGTTTGCATGGGCTCTACTTTTGTTTTTAGAGATTTACTGAGATGGTCAAAAACAGACATAAATAAAACAAGTATCTCTTGCTGCTGTTGTAGGGAGTCAATCATCTGCATATATACTCAAAATCTCTTCAGTCTGAGGTCAACTGCAATTGCCAACATGCATTTAGTGAAAATGTGAAGTAAGGGGACTTGTGAGTCATACGGTAGTGATCAAAAGTGATAATGGTTGGCTCCAGGCCATAAATGGAGATACCCTCTCAGTGGTTTTGCAATCTTAATATGGAGATAAACATCCTGAAAGTTTATCAAGCACATTTAATTCCCTTCATGAAGATATGGAAGTATGGACTGCACTGATACCATCCAGAAGTTAGTCTTTTTAACATGGAGGTTTAGGCCACTCAGCTCTAGAATGGGCTTGATGCCCTTTGTTTTCTTTCAGACTAAAGGGAATCTTGAACAGACACCAAACCCTCTTAGGTCTGGTGAGACCTCTTGGATGTCACTTTGTGGAGAAGATTGAGTATATTTGAGCCACTGTTCTTTTTTTTATCACAGTAGCATGTCTGTGAGATGTAGGGAAGTTTGTCTGGGAGTATTTGTGAAAGGGATGTTGTAGCATCTAGATAAGGTGGTCTTCTCTCTGCAGTCTTGTGTGATGGCCAAACAAGCAGTTAGGTGAAAGGATAGTAGACTCCCCACTAGATCCACAGTGAAGCAGCTGAGATGTTGTAGCTACAGAAATAATGCTCTTTATTCTGTCTTGAGTGATGGCTAAACAAGCATCTAGGTGAAATCATAACAGACTTCCCAACTCCTCCAGAGTGGAGCAGCTGGGCAATCCCTCAGGGGTGATACAGAAGTCTTCCAGAGAAAGGGCGCCTGTACCACTGATTCTGCCCCACTAGCTCTAGGGTGACATTCATTAAAGGATCCCCCTCACACCCAGCCATCAGGGCCCCTGCTGGAAGAGGAACTGAAAGCAAGATGTTGCAGTGTCTTAAACCAGAGTAATTTGTTACCTTTTGATTCCTTGAAAGGGATGTCTGAGGGGTCTCAAAACAGACTCCAAATGTAGACAACATCTTGCTCTCTTGCTGGTCAAGAACCACTTGGGCACATCAATATCTGATTCTATGTTCTGCACTTACAGAGTAATTGAGAGCAAATTTAAAATGCTTCTCTTCATGATTTTTGTAGCAAATATGTTACACATCACACTCCTTTACATTGACTGTCAGTTTCAAGGCCTGTTTCATTCTCCACTGCTACACAGACCATTAAAATATATCATTTGAGCAGATTGTTTTATAACACCAAAATCTTTCATCATACTTCACTACTGGCAACTTTCTAATTAAAGACAATATACAATGTACATGTTCTTCTGCTAAGTTGCTGCAGTGCCAATGCAATCATGTATTAATCTTTCTTTTACTACTAATGTCAAGTGATATTCAAATCAATACTAGTCTGCCATCCACCTCAGTTATACATAACAGCATGCATCTTCCCATATTATCAAACAGCTTTTTTGCAACAGTTTCTTCCTTCTGTTGTAGAGTTTGTTTATTACAGGGGACAGCGAGATTGGCTTCCTTTTTTGGAGGATAACATCTTGGTTTTGTTTGGGATACCATGATCCATGCTCTCGTGTAAGTTCTTATAGAGTGCATTTGTGTAGGATTCAGCAGTCGTAACTGTATTGTTCATCTGCATGGGTGTCATGAAGTTCGTCACTTCTGTCTTAAGAAGCATGAAGTTGGCTTTGGAGAAATTTTTTACCGTGGTTTCCTTAATGGTGGGTGGGGGCAGGATGCAGATATCTAGGGTGATTAGCTTATGGTCAAGATCTGACCAATGAGGAGTTGACTTCAGGTGTGGAACACTGGTCACTCATGTTGGTAATGATTAGGTCTAGGATATTGTTGCCCCTGGTAGGGGTGTGGATAAGTTGATCCAGGGCATTGGAATTTATGAATTCCGGAAAGAGTTAAGTGAATGAGTTGGTACATGTGTAGTTTTCCCAGTTAATGGTGGGGTAGTTGAAATCGCCCATTATTAGGGTGTTTGGTTGAACTCTAATATTTTCCAGTATATCAAGAAAAGAGGAGTGGGAATCCTGGGGCATGGTGGGGGATCTGTAGCAAGCTACAATTTGGATTGCAGTTTTGCCCAGAGTTAGTTGCACTTGGATAACCTCGGATGCATTATGCTGCGCAACTAGCCTGGAGGTGTGGATATCCTTAATAAATATGGACACACCTCCGCCTTCGGTGTTCTGGTCCAGGTTAGATGGCCAAAAAGTGTAGTATGGGTTATAGCCTGGTAATGCAGGGGTGCTTTCTAGAGCCTTGAACCAGGTCTCAGTCACTGCACAAATATCAACTTTCTCCATTTTAAGGAGTGCCTCGAGTGAGTGTATTTTGAGATTTAGACTTCTAGCATTGAGTAGCATTACCCTCAGTTTTTGCGTGCCTGTTCCTGTTACAGTGGTAAATTTGTCATTTGAACCTTGCCTAAAAAAGGAGCTATAGGGGTGGCAAGACCTTTAGCCAGTATCCGGAATCCCAGGGGCGACACGTGCAGGCCATCTCTGGCAAAGCATCATGGTCTGTCGACCATGTTGTCCCAGGTAGACAGATACTGTATCCCCCTTAGAATGACACCAGAAGCTTAGCCAATTATACTGCGGTATCATTCTGGGTGATGGCAGGATGCTACTCAGGGCTAGGGTCATACCTGCCTGGGCTACAAGATCGGAGAGCACTTCCATGTCTCTTTTCATGTAGTCCAGGGAGGTATGTCTCAGGTCATTCCCACCAACATGGACAATGACAGAGTCATATTTGTACTTGTTGTGGAGTGACCTGAGTGCGTGGGTTATGTGGCGGATCCTGGCACCTGACAGGCAGCTTACAGTAACCTTCTCCTTGTTTAGCCTGGTGAGTGGGACATTAGTTTGCCTGACTATAGAGTCATCTATGACTAGTGTGTTGGGTACATTGTTTTGCCTTATGGGCTGTGGTTTATTGGCACACTGAGTCTGTGGGCTATGTGTCATTTGGGTTGTGTTGGGGGGTGGAGGTTGCTTGCATTTCTGTTTTGGAGTTCTCTGTTACTTGAGCAGATTATTATTGAGAGCCTCCACAAATGTTTTTGTGTTTCTATGTGTGGATTTTGATGGTGTAGGTTTAGTGAGACTGTGATGAGTATGGTGTGGTGCAAGTGTTTGCCTTCTCCTCTTGACGGTCAAGTTCAGTCTTGGTTGGAGAGAGCTTTACCTCCAGTTTGGCTAGACAAGTGCATCTCACACAGGTTGTGGTGTTGGGTGGTAGGAGGAGAGGGTTGTCTGTGTACATGAGGCAATTGCTACATTGCCCCAAGATGCCCAGATTCATCAGATAGACAGGAGAGAACACTGGGAGCTGACCCTTGGACATGCCTGAATAAAAAATTACTTTCCTCTAGACAAGTGAGGAAAGTGAGTATAAGAGCTGTTTTTCTCTAAGTATATATATATATATATATATATATATAATTTGCATTATATATACTTATATATATATATATATATATATATATATATACATACATACATACATACATACACACATTATATATACATATATGCACACACATATAAAGTTAACAAACTTTAAATAAATAAATAAACTTTACAATGGCTTTACTATTCCTAAAGCAATATAATTACTACACTGCTTACTTTACTGCACCATATTTGGTTGCTTTCTTCCGTTTCTAGGTGGCTGACATTTTTCTTAGTTAACTTTTTGCCATGTAATACACCAAATTCATGATCAGTCTTCCTTATGGAATTCTCCAAGGTTTGCAACATAAAAGGGACACTTGGCCATGTGGTGCTTAATCACATACAATTTAAAAAGTAAAACTTTAGCTTAGCAGGGCTCTAAACAAATATACTGTCATAAATATTTTGGACACAAGCTTCAAGTGCAGATGACTGTATTCTTAATATTTAAAAATAAACTGCAGATTCAGACCTCTGACACAAAATTCTGTCCACTTAAAATTGCTTATTTAAACCCTTTACCTTTCTGTTCTGTAATGAGGTGCTGAACAATGACATCTGTTATGCTGTCTCTGTAGGCATATCGATCCTTATATAGACCATGCACTGTACTAAAGATCAATTGGTAAAAAGCAATTGTGCCATCTTGACAGCCAATAACCTAAAAGTTTAAAGGTAAATTCAAATTAATAACATTAATTAAGGGAAAGCAGATTATTTCAAAAAGCAGTACATTCATTAGTTTACTATGTAATTGACTAAAACTTGACCAACATTTTATATATGTTTCAAACTTGTGATGGAAAAACAGATCAAAAGACTTAAAAATATTATAATTTGTATGTTTGTTTAGATTACTTAAGTTGACTGCCACACAGTTCTTCAAACACATTTCCCCATACTCCCAACCTTCCACAGGTCCAAATGACATTTTCCCATCTTTCCATAATCACTGCTTTGTTGTTGCCTTTGCTGAAGGTTAAGGCAATGTCAGTCTGTTTCCAGAGCTGTCCTAGTCCAGACAAGCTTCTCTGAAACTGCCCCCCCCCCCCACCACCACCCCAAAACCCATGGGACCAGTCTTGGCAGGTAATTAGGCAGAGGAAACTTATAGTCAAATGTACGAGATGATAACCCAGAGTCCTGGAAGATACAGTCATAATAGCTCTAATCACTTTCAGAATAGTGACAATTGCTGAAAATTAAAAGGAAATATAACAGATTCAGCTTTTTCTGGATGAAATAGGTAGGATATAGGTGTCATATTTGATCTGTACATTTTTATGGGAGCTACCAAGAAACAACAAAATGGCACATATGCCCTGAAGGTTCTGCAGCATGCATTTCTCTTTCAACTTCTACAGCACAAGCAAACTACAGCAATCTTCAAGAGGCAATTTTCTCACCAAAAAACACCTCAGCACAGCCATGAATGCAAACTCTTGAAGGCTCCTAGAGCGACAAATTCTGCTGTCTCCACAAGACAATGTTTTCCTGAGACTTTCTAGCATTCTGCCACACTTGTGTAGCTCTACATTGATCCACGCCATCTCTGCAAGACAGAGGCATGTATTTCCTAGGCAACACTTGAAATCCTTGCTGGGAGATAGCCTGATACCTGCTAATGTTTGATAACATGATATTCCTGTATTCATATAGATTAGTATCTTCAGGGTGGGAGAGGCTGTACCAGTTCACAGTGGTACATGAATGCAGTGTTCCTTGAGTTACCATACAACGGGTCATTGTTGTTCTGACCACTTTGCCTCACACTCTTCAGAGAGAGGAGAAATGACAGTCACCTGAGCAAGCAGAAAGGTGAGAGGATGAGGAAGTGTGCGCACAGAATAATGCATCAGTCAGTCAAAGCATTCTATTATCTGTACACACACACACACACACACACACACACACACACACAGATAAATACGGCTGGTCACCAAAACCAATGGATGAAAGTAAAACGGTAAACACTGCATACCTTAACCTGGTCCGAGCTTCTGACACAATCCTCCACTCAATCATAGTAAAAAAATTAAACAAACTGAGAATAAACCCCTACATCACCTGCTGGATTATCAACTGTCTCACAGGAAGCAGGGGATCAAAACAGGGGAACCTAACTCCATAAAAAGATCAGTCAACCAGTGGAGTTCACCAGAGTTCAGTGCTGGCACCTCTCCTCTTTGGCATCTACTCCTCTGAAGCAAAAGCCAGCACCAAAGGGCTCTGTCTGACTAAGTTTGCAGCTGGCTGTAAGCTAGGAGAAGTCAGTGAATCCTCAAATGACTTCCCCATCCTGCAGGAAGGTTTGTCTAAAATAAATAACTGGTGCCAAAATCATGGACTGAAACTAAATGCCTTTGGGTAGTCACCTACTCCAGGGAACTACCACATTGACAATACGCACGTAAGAGTTGACCCAAGGTGTTTGGAACTTGGGAACATGTGTAGTCAGTGACGTAAGTTTTGACCAACATGTGTCCAGTTTCGTAAGAAAGTCCTATGTTGAACAGACTCTCTATACTGTCCACATTCAAGCACAACTTGCACCTATAGATGGGTAATAGTAAATTTACCCAGGACTGCACCCTGTACTACTAATGAACAGAAGCAGTTTCTTAATGTTTTATTCTACACATGGGTCCCTTCAAATTATCTACGATATGTTCTCAGTTATTTTTAATAGGGATAATATATAATTATCAACAATGGGATGTGTAAGGCCAGTCTAACACCAAACAAGATAGATTAATTCAAGCACCAAAATAAAGGGAAATTGGCTAGGCTTAAAATGGCTACCAAGGGCAGTTAGCCTAGAGCTTACCTATGAACTTATGTGCATTACATAATTGTCAAACTTTGATATCTAATTCAGTTTTCAGAAACAATTACAACAGAAGAATCTTAAGGAGGCACCTGAATTGGAAACCAGCACAATCAGAGTGCTCATTTGTTATGGAACTCTTAAATAACTCTTAGCTTTATGCATTTTTTACTGTTTCCCATACTGCTTTTTGTTAATACTCCAGTATCCTATGCAGTTTTAAATATACCCTCTCCCTTAGCATAGTTTCAACAAGATCTTGTATTAAATGAGTTTCTACCTGCCAGCTAAGAACAGACACACTATTCTCAGTAAAAACTATTAACTTCTTGTTTCTGGGCCTTAGAAAATGTTTTGCCTATTCGAACAGCAGGATGACAATTCCTGGTAACATACTAGTACTGATGTCTACGACAGCTCCCAGGCTGTCTACAGAAGCTTCCACTTCCACTCTTGACTTTAATACATTTATTTTGAAGATCTTGCACTTCAATTTATACTTTTTATTTGTTAACTAAAAATCGTCCTTGTCATCTTGGTAAGAATTTATTTCAGCAGAGGAAACTAGCCCTAGCACTTGACCCTTTGCTTTAAACTCCCTAAATTTGATATTTTTATTATATGCCCTGTGTTGAGTCTCTTATGTCATCTGCAATTGTTCCTTAACAACTGGCACAACATATTTATCTTATCAAGTCTGTGAAGTGTGCTACCACACTTTTAACTGGTGTGTTCAGGAAGCCTCGGGAACGACTACCATGTAGAGGTCTGAATGGCGGTAAATACTGCTGAAACTTGATGCACCTATCTTCCAGTAAAAAGAAGGTAAGGTATGAACAGATCCTAGTTCCTGTCATCATGTTTTACACTCTTCATTAGTACATACTTCAAAGTTTTTTTTTTAAGTGCTTCAATAACCCATCAGTTTGAGGTTGGTACACTGAAGTTCTTAACAGTTTTACTTTAAAGCATTAACAAACTTATACATTCTGGGCAAGCTACACAGAAGTTCTCAGTGTCTCTCATTACACCAGATCAGTACAATCTAGCTAAAGGCCTAACTTTGTTTTTTTTTTTTTTTTGTTTTTTTTAGGTTTTCACTTGCTGCTTTTATTAAGATTCTAGTATCCTATACAGTTTTAAATGTACCTCCTCCGTTGGCACAGTTTCAATATGATACTGTATTAAATGGGTTCTACCCACCATCTAACAGACATTATTTCTCAGTAAAAACTAACTTCTCATCTCTGGTCCTTAGAAAATATTTTGCCTATTTGAACAGCATGGACGGCATTCCCTGATATCGTACTATTGATGTCTATGACAGCTCCCAGGCTGTCTACAGAAGTTTCAACTCCCCCTCCTCTTGACTTTAATATATTTACTTCATGTATGGTTATGAGTAATTTCACCACAAGTTTTGTTAAAGGTTTTGTTATCAATAATGGTGCAACAGCTCTTATTTATCTTTATCTTACACAACAAGTAATTATTCATTTATAAAATATAGCTATAGCTTCTTCACCTATAGACGCAAGTACTGGTGGAATGGTCTTTGGAGAGGTTAGTACAGTGGCCATCAGATGCATCTTCTCTATAGACTGACTAAATGTTTATCAGTAACTTCACTCCTTTCTTAGACAGCCATGACATTTTTCAGATGTATCGTCTCTATAGACTGACCAAATATTCATCAGTAACCTCTAGGGTTGCCACCTTTTCAAATGGCCAAAGTGGGACATTTTCGGTACAAACATCAGATTTTACAGGCCGACAAATGCCCATGGTCAGTACAAATGATAGAACTTAACTTTTTTGCCTAAATAAAAGCTTATTCTTGTAGCATTTTAGTTGCTTATTCTGTTTCTTATAACATTTAGGTATTTTAGATACAGAATAACTGTTTTATGCAACTATTACATAAATTATAGGAAATAATTGTGTCCTACAATCTCAGGACATTTGCCATTTTTAATATTTTTTGTCAGGACACAACTTCCCAAAGAGGGACTGTCCCTCGCAAAGTGGGACAGGTGGTAACCCTGGTAACCTCACTCCTTTACTAGACAGTAGTGACATTCTGACTCGTATTTGTCCTTATTTGCACCAACGTCTCTGTGAGTTTCTCCATTTTGCAAAGTGTAACATGTGAATCACAGAAACTAAAAAAAAGCCATTTCTTTCTCTGTCTCTCTCTCTCTCTCATGTTGAAAAAAACAAAAAAAACAGCAAAGGTTCCCTCCTTCCAGATGGGGTAATTAACTCAATAATGTCTTGTACTTGCAGACAGCAATTCATGAATGAAAACAAATACTGCACTTTGGTATATACAGATCAAGGTATGCCCATCATAACTACCAATATGGTATATAGGGCTCAAAGCAATCTCTTTAGTTCAAGTGCAGCTCATTTACAGTGAAAAAATATAATTCAGATTTTACTTCCAACCAGCATACTATTAATTAAGACATTTTTAGTTACTTAACAGTTCAACTTCAATCTATTTTTAAAGTATTGTAAAATAACATTTTTTTACAGTCCACAGCCTTGGTGAATCAACTTAGATCAGGCTGCTATATACCTTTCTGACATATTCATAAGCAGGTCCCTGTTTCTCATTGAATATCTCCAACTAGGTTCCTGGTATTTATTGAGTAAACCCAAATGTAGGTTTCTGGTACTCCACTGCTTCTTCTGGTCAACAGCCCCAAAAAACCCTCCAGTGTTTGCCATAACATCTCTCTCTGTGATAGGCAAACATTTCTGAGGTTATGGGCAACAACTCCTTTTTTAACAAGAACTTTAAAGGTTTTCTACATGGCCATGCTATTGTACACTTTTCCCACCATATTACACTGATTATCTAGATACCCATCAGGGCTTTTGCTTTAACATTCAAAATTTATAGTACATTAAAGGAGCATTTCTAATGTAGCCAACAGCATGTGTGTGTGAGTGTGTTTTGTGTGTATATCTATCTTGTGTGTATGTCTATCTGTATAAACACAGATAAAGCAAACCAAAGGATAATAAAATCACACAGATAAATAATTCAGTTAAAATGCCAAGGAAGGCCCTACTAAGCTAGAGTCTTCACTAAGTAATATCTTAGACCTCTTGTAGTGGAGACCTGTGGGATCGATGGATCTATGCAAGTGACCTTTAAGATTGCAGAGGTGTTTCAGCCCCTTTCTTTACATATTCTGCTCTATTATTATGTTTCAAACTCCTTTAGTTTCCCTTATCCTTTAATTTTAGCTCTTGTGAATTGTTTCATACATTTTTTTACCCCCCTTATATCTGCCTTACCTTAACTGCTTATATTTTAATCAGTCTCCTTTTAAATATGTTTGCATATTTTCCTCACTCCATCCCCTAACTATCTCTAGTTATTCTCCCATAATTCTTCTTATCACGTTAAAATTGTGAGCTACAGTCCTAGTCATTCTTTACTGGTTTGCTTTTTTTTTTACATTACCCAGAACTGCCCACCTTGTCTCCTTTTTCTGGAGAACACTGGACTGAATGTAACTCAAGTCCATGAATACGACCTCGAGTTACGTTCACTCCAACATTCTACACTAACACCAGCACCTGCACATATAGCATATATCAAATGCTGGGTCTTTACTAAAATACAAATCAATGCAAAACAATTACTGTTCTATGTAGAACAGTCGTTTGCTCCAAAGCATACCTCTCAACCTCGTAGTGCAAAAAAGTTGGACAAAGCCTAAAATAATGGGGTTACAAAGGCCTTAAATTGTTAGATATTTAAATACTGCTTTTATAAACTTAGAAAGTTGTTAAAATGACAGAATTTGTGTTGCATACATTTTTTCTAAAGGATATGAAGTCTGAAACTCAAACGCATGTCATTATTGAGTGACTTCAGTTCTCAGTGATTTTCCAGAAAAAAAAAAATCACACATTTTATGAGGAACAGACCAAAAATATAAGGCAAAAATCTGGACATTCTGCAAAAAATCTGGACAACTGAGAGATGCTTGGAAGTACATTGTCTTGTGTTTTTTGCTGAGCCACTTAGTACAGAATAAAGCTAATCCTAACAAATTTACTGAAAAGGGCTGTAGGGAACATTTTGTGTAAAGTAACATGAGTACCCACTGTACTTTGCAGCATCTTTATTATTATTAAGGCTTAACAGCTGAAGCACTGGAAATGGTGTGTGAAGTGAGTGAGACAAGAAAAGAGATGTGACAGAATTAGAGGTTTTACTTTTTTCATACCTCTCAACCTCTAGCTCAAGAAATCTGGACAAAGTAAAAAGTAATGAGGGGAACAAAGGGCCCAAAAATAAGGACATATTTTAAATATTGCTCCTCTGAGCCTAGAAAAATAATGAAATAATAAAAAGTTTTCCAATAATGGAGAACAGTAGACTGAAATACTGTCTTTGCGATCGTGATTTCAAATGCTATGACAGCAGTGCACATGTGTAGTACTACTCTTCTGCACCAACACATCAACTGTCACTCAAAGACACTATTTCAGTCCAGTGTTCTCCATTATCACCTTTTTCTCCTCTAGTGCTCCATATACTTTTTTATCAGCTATTATTGTCCTGTTTACTTGCTCTCTATATTTCTGCTCTTATTTTCTCTCTGTTGCATTCTTTTGGGTCAGCACCCCTACAGACTCCCTCTTGATCTCCTTTCTTCAGTTCCTTCTTGGGTCTTTTCTATCTTGAACTTCTTGAGGTCTGACTCTATAGCATATGCTTCTATGAAGGCTTTTGTACCATACAGGAAAAGGATATGCATTGTACCTTTGATTAAGCTGCCTACGCTGTTTGAAATAAGAAATGCATTTACTTCTTTTTAGTCTAGCACTAAGTGAAAAATCACGGTCTATAAATATTATTTGGTGACCAATGGATAGTATTTACCCTTGTTTCCATAGTGAACTTAACAGTTGCTCCTTGAGATGAAAATCCTGAACCTTTACTATGATAGGTTTTGGGACTCTGTGACCCAGTCTTACTGGTGTGTTATACTCTATGCACCCTATTAACTAAGACCGATTCCTTGCCCAGCTTAGTCTACTTTACTAAACAGATCACTAATAAACATTCTTAAGTCCTTTCCCCCGAGGCCTTCTGGTACATTGGCTATCCTCAACTTTTCATGTCTTTCTCTCTCCATCTCCAGGACATTTTCCTCTAATTTTTTACAACTGGCTTGTAGTTCTGTTATCCTTGATCTTGTATCACACTTCATGTTGTGAGAATCTTTATTGCATCTGAATATTTGGAAAGTGTTGCTTTGCCTACATCTATTATTTTATCTGTTTTTTAATACAGTCCACCAATATGTCAATGATTTTAGTACCTCTGTTAACATCTTATCCATTTTTTGATTTAATTTAGACATTTCCCTCTTTTCCTCTACTGCCTGTTGAGTTGCCATCTCTTTATCTTCTCCTGTAATTACTTTCCTTCTGATCTTTTGTCATTGTCGCTAGTAACTCTTGCTGCACTTTTCTTCCTCCTAGTCATACAAGTTGCTGCACTGCAATACTACAATGCCTTTTAAATGAGTTTTTTAATTATTTGGTTTGATTTTTAGTTTTATTCTCTTTCTGGGAGGACATGGACACAGGTCAACAGTGAGACATCATACACAACATTTTGAAAAGTCATAGATTTTTGTTCTAATTTACTTAGCCTCCCACTGAGAAAAACTGTACACTGAGGTTATAAGTCAGCAGAAGTACACAAGTTTCAGTATATATTACATGGAAGACATTCGTCACACTCCCCCCATTAAAATAAATTATCTATACTCTGTCTGCACTCCTTAACTTCAATAACAGGACTGCATCTGTCCTGCCTCACCAGCCACGTTGTCCAATGCCTGCATTATTTTTTGACCCCAGGATCCTGCTCTATTAATCCCATGTAAACCTCATATGACAGTGGAGCTACAATTTTCAACAGTTTCTGTTTCCCAAACTTCCAATGTAAACATTTAAGTACAGCACTTCATTCAATAACTGTTAACACCTTTTGGGTCAAAGCCAACACATTCTTTATTAAAAAATAAAATAATATTTTTTCAGTCTAAATGCAAATTTCATATTTGCTGTACTAAATCACCTTTTAAGCAAGACAAAGTAAAATTTCAGCAGTTTTGGTTAAAATATGTTAAAACCTGAAATAAAAATACTGAATAAGAAACAAACTTGCATAAATGCATTTTATTTATAACATGCAGTCTCAAAGAAAGCACTTAAATGCTCATGGTTTCATATAGTTTATAGGTTTGGTGAACAACCTCAAGACCTACTGTCCATCAAAGAGTCTGATGACCTGGATAACATGTTGGCACTTGCAAGTGCCATGTAGACATACAAATCCTTCTTGAAGGTATGAACTGATGGCCTAAGTTTAACTGAAAGATGGAGTTTATTGTGCATCAGTGAAAGCTGTTGAAAAAAAAAATTGTCATTCATGGTATGGCTAATATTAATTTTTACTGAAAGTGCGTATCCTCTTGTGTTCAGGTCACCACAGGGGTATTCCCAGAAAAGGGTTTCCAACAATAAGGCATCCTTTAATGCTCTGTATGTTAGGCACAGGTCTCCTCTAAGGATGGGATAAGATACAGAGAAACGATGGAATTGCTGTATTCTTTTAGTACAAGACAAATCTTGAAGTCCTTCACCTTTTTGTAAGGAATCTTTGTACCTTCTTCAAATGAGCCACAGTATCCAAGTAAGTTACAGACAAGCTAAAAGTATTCTGTAACTAGTCTTATGAAAGCTGCATACAGAAGGACAATTACTTCTCTGGTATGGCTTTAAACCCAATGTTGTAACTCCTCATTTTTTGTGAATGATAATAACTATGTGGTTATCACATGAAAGGTCATCTATAAGAGCACCATGGACTTGAAGGTCTATTACAATTTTGTCAACTTTTAACTGTTATCCTTTTTTAGCCAAATGCCTAAATGCTGCATTTTTCTGGCACTGAAGTTAATGTCATTTCTCCTGTACCACTTATGCATAAAGTCCTGTTTGATACGAGGTGGGGCCAATGGGTTTAAAGACAGTGATCTCAGGTTTGCAGTCATCTGCAAATTTGATAAGCCAGACTATGAAGTGAGTTTTGACATCTAATATAAAGACTCTACTGGTGATAAGGTATGGTGAGGATAGGAGCCTCCCATTTCTTACCTGTTCTGTAAGATTATTTAGCCTATTTTGAACCCAAGTGAACCTTCACGGCACTGAGTATATGTATGATTCCATCATGGAGTACAGACTGAATGCCTTAATCAGACTGAGGTCATCTGCATGGACAGACATGTCATACTCTCAAGCAATTTATGAAGCTAAGCATACAAGATCTACCTTTGACAAAACCATACTTTTTAGACCAAGAAAAGGTGGCTTCTTATGTCTGCAGTTCCATAATGATTCTCTTCATCAACTTGCACAATATGTTTGTGAGGCTGATCAGTCTAACATTTGTGATTGATAGAGAGACAGATGGTGACAGTTGACACAACACCCTAACCTCATGTAGAAAATGGAAATAAGGGGAATGATGATGGTAGGGCCTCCATTCTGGACTGCGACTCAGATGTGAATCAGGGTTGGAAGCAGTTATAATGTTGTATTAATAATATGCATCAGGAGGCATACAAAGTTATTTCTGACTGCATAAATCAGGCTTCCTTATATCTCATCTAGTTGCATGCAACCTTTTTTCTGACTTTACTAAGTGCAACAGTAATCATTTCAGATTTAATTTTAGGAGGGACTGTGCGCAGTTTTAACATACAGATTTCATCTTCACAATGCATTCCTTCAAAAGTCATCATGAATGCCACATGTGCCTTTTACATACTTACAATGAATAGAAAAAGAAAAAAAATGGAACCCACCAAACGTACTTCGTCTAACTTTAATACATAACTTAAAGTACAGACTAAGCACTTTAATGAACTTGAAAATGGCAGACAACCACTCTGATGAAGTCTTTACATGAATAAGATGAAAGCGCTCAGTCTATGTTTTAATTTATGCATTAAAGTTTGATGAAGTACATTTGCTGGCTCGTTCCATTTTTTTCTTTTTGTTCAATTTGTGGTTTTGTAGTATATTTACAAAATATATATATACATATATATATATATATATATATATATATATATATATATATATAGTTATTATTTTTACTTTGCTTTCAGGTGACATTAAGAAACTGTTTAAGTAATTTAGCCAGGAATCATAAGTCATATGTCAGAAGGTGACATTAAGAGACTCAAATCTGTTTAAGAAATTTAACCAGGAAGAATCATAAATCGTATGTCAGAAGCTCACGGGATTCAAATTTAGGTCTCCAGATTCAGAGACTACTGGCACAGTTATTATACTATACTTCTTCCTAAATATGTATACATGCAAACACACTAAAGAGAAAAGGGAAACTACTATCAAAACATAAAAATACACAAGGAAATTAGGCATTTTATACTACACAAGAAACTAATGGCAAAGAAAACATTTAATTCAGTATGTACTGTTTAATATTATTTAAACATAATCAGACATAACAAAATGTTATTAATGTCAAAAGCTTAAAAGTAAAATGCAAAATTATCGTCAGAGTTATTACCACATAATTGGAATCTGGTTTGACTTTACAAGTCCACACCCAAGAGTTCTGTTCTCCAATAGGACCAAGATGAACTCCATCCTTGGTGTACAGAGAAACCCGTTTATCTGAGCCTCCCATTACAATGTACTCGCCTCTGGCAAAATAGCTAACACAGCATGGGTCAAAGTTCAGCACTTTGTCCTTCCCAATCTGCAGATAAATATAAATACAAATTTACAAGACTGAACATTTCTTACACATATAAAGACTGATTTAACAGCATGACATTCAAATGCACATATGACCTCCATAAAACTAGACAAAGAACATTTTTAGCAAACTTTGCATTAGTAGGCATGTGTGCCTTAAATTAGGCTGAAAGACGACATATACTTATTTTCACCTCAAATTCAGACTATGTCTGATATTGTTAAATGTGTGATAAGACAACAGAAAAAAACATACAAATAACCTGTACCATTTATGATATATTGCTCAAAATATTATTTCACGGTAGGGATACAAAACACATCAGGCCTCATTCACAGATGCATAGATTCAAGTTAATTCTAAATGTATTCAGCAACAAATTAGATGTTCTGTCTTGTACTTAATTTACTCCAAAAAAAATGTATGACTTTGAAATTTAGAACAAAGAATGAAAACAAGGAGCTTGTGCATCTGCAGATTCACAATTCTAAATCTAAAAATGATCAAAAATATATAAACAAAAAGGACTCATTTAGTAGTTGTGTCAGTGGGCAGGCTCACACACATAACACAAGCACACTAAAAAAACAGCAATCCACATACATACACTTAAAATCCTACATCTAACCCTACAATAAACTGTACATACACTACTATCTATCCACTTACCTTAACCAAAACCCTAACCCTAAGGTCCGTCACTATCGCACACTCACTTGACCTGCGCCCTAACCCTAACTCACCTATCCCGCCCTAACCCTAACGTCTGTCGCTACTGCACACCCACCACCCGCACCCTAACCCTAACTCACCTATTCCACCCTAACCCTGACATCTGTCACTATCGCACACCCACTTCACCCGCGCCCAAACCCTAACTCACCTAACCCGTACCCTAACCCTAACGTCCGCACAATCGCACATTTACCTGAACCCAACTCATAACTTTCCATCACAGTGCTGAATATAACAAAGCCACAGAAACGGCCCACTGAATTCTTTCACTGGGAAAGCATTCGGTGTTTCGCGGCTTCGCGATAATCAGTTTTCGAACTTCACAGTTCGAACATATGGTGTTCAAACTGCTGAAGTTTCGACGAACTGACAGGAACCCACCACTTACACCGAAAGCAACTCTTCTGGAATCTGGTCCATGATGCAAGCCTTTTTATGGACAAGTCTCACACTGAAGTAAGTCACTTACACTGAGAGCAAGTCGTTCATAATCAGGGCAGACTTGCACTGAAAGCAACTCTTTTGGAATCTGCCCTAGATGCATTCACAGCATCTAGTCAAAATTGTTACACAGGCAACACATAATTATACCAAAGAAAAATTCTTATTTTCAGTGAAACTGTAATAATAATGAAACCATTTATTTTAAAATGATGTTGTAATATGGACTTCAAATACCATTTTTTGTAACATCACTTGAAATGTTTTATGCAATACACAATACTTGATGAAATCCAGATTTTGATAGGGGGAGGGGAGGCAACAAATTTAGCAATCCAGTCCAAGAAGGACACTTACCAGTTGATGATGGAGCTGTTTCCATACAAGTACACATGACCAGACCTGGAATGGATTATAAGCCACCAGCACAGCAGCTTGTAACCTGTCTTTTCCCACACCCCTCAATAAGCTAAAAACCACTGCTGGTGTACAACACACAACTGTATACCTAAAGCAGTAGTTGCAAGACAAATTCAATTATGGCACCAGCTTATTTCATCTTGTGAAAAGACACTATAAAAGGCAGAAGTATAGGAGACAAACTCAAAAAGCCACAAATGAAGCAGAGGACTTAGCAGAGTGAGCCTTTTTCGTGCTTGGAATTGTTTTGTTGTGGTGGGTATAACAAAAAGTAATAGCATGAGACAACCACTTTGAAATAATCAGTTTTGACATAAGTTGTACTTTTTTCTTACTTCACAAGAAATAAACAGATCAGAATTTCAGAAGGATGTTGTTCTGTCAAGATAGTACACGAGCTGTCTGTGGACATCCAAGGTATGGAGCATCCTTTCTTCCTCATTTTTAGGTTCTGTAAAGAATATGGGGAGATGGATAGCTTGGCGTAAGGCAAACTTGGATACCACTTTAGGCATAAAGGAAGGACTTCTTAGTAAGGAAAGCCTTTCTTGGTGGACAATGAAATAAGGCTGATTCACCATAAGAACTTGCAACTCAGACTGACTTTCGGTATGGCAGAGAGCAGCTAGACAGCTTCATCTGCAGCAGCGCACTGGACCAGGAGGGTAAATATAACATAAGCTAGTGCTTTCGACAATAAACAATAGGAAAAACCACCCACACATACAGTACTTTAAAGATAATCACAATCTACTTCCTCAAAACTGGTGACTGCTAAGAGAAAACACACAAGGAAAAATGTAAACATTACTCTGGCTATCCTGTTAGAATATGGCAGCATCGTGGTTCAGGAGTGGGAAGAGTTTTAAAAATGGAAAAGGCTGGTAGCTCTCATACTGATACAGTGGAACAGAGAAAAAAAATGCACAAACAGATTTTTAAAATGAGTAGAACCCTAGCGGACTACATCTCAACTAATAACAAAAAGTTGCAAGAAATGGAAGATACTACATCCAGGCATGACAATGGCATGTCTGGGCTATGTGTTAAGGAGAGAGAACTTACAGAAAGCATTGCTGCAGACGATCTGTGACCTAAGGAGCTTCAACAGAACATTATTGAGTTGGGAGTATAGATCCTGGACAGAAAATATTAGATGGAAGATGGAGACGGTGCTGTCTTTATGGTTAAAGGGGGTCGATGTTTACTCAACAAATGGGAAAAACCTCCTCATGTTTTTTCATAGGTTCATAGGTTCATAGGTTCATAGGTTCATACTAGGCTATCTGCCCGAGGGCATTTACAAGCCTAGCCCATCGTTTTGTGACTTATGCCACCCCTTTAGTATGGGGAACTATACCCATTATTTTGCTGTGCCTCTGTCGAGCAGTGACACTGAGGTAATCCCTGGGGTATATCTGTGATCTCCCATCCATTGGTCAAGATTTCTCTTGAACAAGGCCAGCGAGGTGCTCTGCCTCACATGTACCGGGATTTTGTTCCACAGCATAGGGAGTCTTTGGGTGATGAATCTATCCCTCCAGCACGTCCTATTAATAGCTGTGTCAAGGTTTAAGTCTCCCGCCCTTGTGGCTCTGATGGATCTAGATTTTTGAGGTGAAGCATATTCATCAAATCTGGGTTTGACATGGCCTTGTATGTTAGGCAAAGGTCACCTCTGAGCAAGCGGTGGCGACTGAATAGAGCTGGAGTTCTTTCAGTCGGGCAGCATAGGACAGATTTTTGAGACCCTTTATCCTTTTGGTGAGGAACTTTTGTGGCCTCTCCAGCTGCTGCAAGTGTCGGGTCAGATACATTCGAATGGGGCATTGTACTCAATCATTGGTCTGATGAGTGATGAGTAAAGGAGACTATGACCTCCCTTGATCTAGATGAGAATCCCTTCATGATAAGGTGGGCAATGTAGAAGGTCTTCCTAACTACTTTAGCTACATGGGTGTCGAATGACAGACTACTATCAACCTGGGTCCCCAGGTCCCTGATAACTTCTTCTGTGCTCAGTGGATTGCCACCTATTTGGTAGCTAGGGGTAACCTTGTTTTTCCCGAAGGGTATGACTATGCATTTTTGGCATTTAACTTTAGGCCGTGGCTCTGGCACCAGTTATCCGCTTCTGTGAGACCCTTCTGAAGGATATCTGTATCAGATGTGTTTTCTACTATGGCGCCCAGTTTGCAGTCATCTGCAAACTTTGTCAGCCATAACCCTCCTGTGTTTGCTTGTACTTCGGAAAAGTAGATGCCAAACAAGAGTGGGCCCAGGACTGAGCCCTGTGGGACACCACTTGTGACAGGCTTTGAGTCTGACATGGCGCCAGCAACTCTGACCCTGTGGGTTCTGTCACTCAGCCAGTTTGCAACCCATCTTGTGATGTATGGGTTGACATTTAAGCTGATGAGTTTTTCAATGATACCCGAGTGGGGTATTGTATCGAAGGCCTTAGCCAGATCGAGGTAGGCTGTATGGACTGCCTTTCCCTCATCAATGGCTTTGGTGACTGTTTCGAAAAAGTCATGTCATGTCAATTATATATACCAACTCCAAGACTGCACTACAGTGGGGATAGAGCAAATTTCCTGATCCATACTGTAATGCGATCTTAATCAGAACAGCTTGATGAATGGTATGTTCGATGATATACGCCATTCTATGCTATTCCCGTTCAATGGGTAAACACAGAACCAGTTAAATGCCTGCATGACTGAATGGACATACCAGCTGAAGACATATGAATCGAGAGGGTAAATAGGGTAAACAGGTCTGCAATGACATTCTAACATCATCTGCAACTGATTATTGTACAATTTCAATTGTATGGCTTGAAAGATTGAATTTTGAGCAAACTCTGGCAAAAAGAGACTGTGTGTGTGTGTGTGTGTGTGTGTGTGTGTGTGTGTGTGTGTGTGTGTGCGCATATATATATATATATATATATATATATATATATATATATATATATACAGTTACACTTGAAAACATCAAACTTTTAAAAGGTCGAATGTCATACGGTCGAGACCATATGATCGACCTTTCATAAGATCGATGTTTTCAAGTGGAAGAAAAGGAAAGTAAGCACGGAAAAAAACAGTGTTTCTGCAGGGCAGTAAGGTGCCCTGCAGACTGTGACTGTGAATGTGCAATCTCTGTGATGGCACTGCAGACAGAGTACGGGAAATCCCCCGTTTAGCACTTCTGCATATAGTGCTAAATGGGAGATTTCCCTTTACCCCACTGTAGTGCGATCTCGGAGTTGGAATATTAAAGTAGGGGGGTGTGCAGGGGGGTTTGCCCCCTGCATACACTTTTTAAACGTTTTTTTTTTTGGTTGCACTTGAAATGTTCGATATTTCAAAATATCGATCATATGGTCTTGACCATATGAAGTTCGATATTTTGAAATTTCGATGTTTTCAAGTGGAACCATGAACCATATATATATATATATATATATATATATATATATATATATATGTATATATATATATATATATAAAATGTGTGTGTGTGTGTGTGTGTGTGGGAATAGGGGATATTTATATATAAATATAAGACAAGGGAAGATTTGCAGACAATGATTACTCCCCACAGAAATGTGGCAAGCAAGGTGCTTTTTCACAAGCAATATGTATGTTTCTGGAACTGAAGCTTCGATTTTAGCTTCTTTACCCTGCTATTTTTCATGTGGGTTACCCACAGGACCTAAAACTTATTTAGATGTCAAACAACTCATGGAAGTTCTTAATAGACAAGCTGAAGTGCAAGTAACACAACTGCAAACTCAGTAATACAGTAACAACAAGACAGTAGATCCTGCAAAACAGAAACTCAAAGAACAGCCACCAGCCAAACCATTTCCTATATTCCAAAAGAAGATGAACAACAGGGCTTCAGAGGTGATGGCATTCTCAAAGAAAGTCTTGGGGCAACCTTAGTAGAGTGAATATAAATTGAAGACTAAGATCTCAGACGTGTCCAAATACTGTTTATGTGGTGGGGAAGTATTAGTTTTATAAAAGTAAGTTCAGTATTCAGTAATTCGTTTTGCTTCTGTCCAGCTATTCCTAGGTTGCAAACATGACTGAAGAAGAAAAGAGAATGGATTTGAATGATTTTGGTGTGGTAAGGCTGGGATATTACTAATGACACACGACAGCCTAGGGGGTTCATGTGAACATGTTATTACTGACTGCAGCTGCCATGGGTGGCTTAGATATTTACTGATTTGGCTATTGTAGGAGGGCTGACATATAATTCCATATCTGCCCTTAGAGTATGGATGGCACTGGGAGTTTCACTTGGTGGACAGTGGCGTGTGCATTTTGTTTGTACTGACCCTGTATGATAAAGTATTTCTGAAACTTAGTTTCTTTACTATGGAGCTTTCCTCCCCAGACCTCCATTGAAAATGGGTTTCTACGCAATCAGACTTTCTCAGTAATCAAATGTCAATAAATAAATAAATAATGTTTTAATAGCTAGACATCTGTATTTTAAAATGCTAGGTTCGGTCTTCCTGCCATGCAAGGATGGGGGGAATTCAACTGGCATAGCAGTTATAATTAGAGATCGGAGGAGAGCTGTCCACTCCCCTACAAAAGAATCTATCAAATCGCTCATAGGAGGGAATGAGCATGTTTGGTAACTTTTGCTGCTCAGCATTGACCGTTTCTGGTCTCTTCTTTTTTAAGTGAAGTCAGGGTGAGTCAAGACAAAACTCCATATAAAGAACATGGAATATTATGACTCGGAGTAAAACTGTTAAAATATATTTCAAACATTTTAATAGGATGAAGAACAAGCTGATGGAATGAGTACAGGCCCAAGTCTTAACGCTAACAGGGGTGACTGTTTAGACACAAATAAGACATGGCAATTACTTCAGTTTAAACACCTGATTCTGGCAGTTGTAACTGTATGATTTTGATCCAGGCTGGTGCATGGATGTCACTAAGGTAAGGGGTGTAGTGAGGCTTAGTACTGTTCTATCTGCCATATAGGAGCGACACCTCAATGGAACAAAATGTTATATGATGTATATACAGTTAAACATGTTTGTACATAGTACTGCGGAGGGTTTGGTTAGAAATACTATTACATTAAAAATTTGTGCATGTAGATTGACTACATATAGAATAGGTAAGGAACTTTTTGGGGGTAAGTCGCTGAGAAAGGATGGACATTACAGAGTACTGAATGCCATAATACTTACAGGAATGGGCCCAGATCCCTGGGCCTGCATAGTGAGATTTTGAAAACTACAAATAAAATATTATTGCTAATGTGGTAGTGCATTCTTAGAATGTTAAAGGACTGCTTGAACCAGGTAATCTAGACAGGGTAATAAGATTTGTAGCTAGGAGTAATGCACACCTGGTGCTGTTACTGCAGGAAACACATATGACCAGAAAAGAGCACAACGTCACAAGTTAAAAAGATGAGAATTGTAGGGTTTTATGCCAGGATTGAAGGGAGGGAGGTGGAGAAGGATGATTATATGTTTATTTAAAAAAACTGTGGAATACACACTGAGGACAAAGAAACTGATATTGAGGACCGACACATTTTCTTAAGGAGTAAATGGAGGGAGAATAAATAATGATCAACAATATCTCCTATCACCTGCATTCAAAACTTATGACATTAGATCTTTGCTGGGGAATTTTATAGCCTTCCAGGAAGGTATGTCAATAACAGTTGAGGACGTCAAAGGAGGATGTATCTGGGGGTCCTCATCAGATCTATATACCTAAGGATGGTAGGTACCTGGGTAGTTATATGAAAATGGTTGGGTTAGTGGACGTCTTGATGACAAAGAGGCTGTTCCAGGTTTCTGGGCATTTTACACATCTTTATGTCAGATTTCAAACCTGGGCTGGGCTAGACTACAGAGATGCTATATATTGCAGGAGTATGCATTTATGGTGTCTAGGGTGCAACACCCCTGCCCTTCCTCTTGGACCATGCCCTTATGCAAGCCACCCTTTCACATACGACATTTAGGAAAAGTGAAAAATACTGGCATTTTCCTACACACTTTTTAAAAACGAAAACATTTACAGTATGGCTTGACTGGACTATACAAGATTTGTTACAGGACCTTCTCTCAAAACACAATATAGGGGCAGAAGATTGGCATTTACGTAAGCTTCAGATAAAAAAAAAGTACAGTTTTGTACCTACCATAAATGTAGATGTTCGAGGATCCACATTGCTGCAGTCCTTACTATTGGGTAGTCCGCTGTCCAGTCGGCCCGAATACCAGAGTATATGGCTGACGTCGGTCAGGGCGCATTAGACTGACGCCAGTACGTCAGGGTACTAATGCGCATGACCGACGTCATATCCTCAGTCTTTTCTTGCCCCAGATGTCAGAAGACCCTAAAAAGACAAGGCCCAAAATACCTGCACCAAAAATATGTACAATATATACAAAAATATATACAAAAATATCAGCATATAACCTCACCTACACAACCACCCCTAAACACAGAGGGAAGGAGGGAGGAATTGGACTGCAGCAATGTGGATCCTCGAACATCTTCATTTATGGTAGGTACAAAACTGTACTATGTTCTTCGCTCCACATTGCTGCAGTCCTACTATTGGGTAGAATCCCAAAGCAGAGGTAAGGGAGGCTGGCAAATCATAAAGAAGTAGGAGCTGACAACATGCCTTGCAAAACAGCTGTGGCAAAACCAGCCCTAGACTTAGAGTAGATAGGAAGGTGATAATGCTTAGAGAAAGTATGCACTGAACTCCAAGTAGCTGCCTCCAAAATATCCTTAGTTGCCACCCCTTAGAAATGCTGTTGAAGTGGCAGTAGCCCTAGTGGAATGAGGCCTAATCCCAGCTGGAATCTCCTTACCATGATGGGAATAACAAAATGCAATGCAAAACCCAATCCACCTAGAAATAGTTTGTTTTGACACAGGCTTGCCCTGCGAACTCAAAGCAAAAGAAACAAACAACTGCTGAGACTGCCTAAAATCCTTAGTCCTGCTTAAATAATAACGCAATTGCCTGTGTACATCTAAAGTGTGCAAAATCTTTTCCCCTTTATTTTGGGGGTCTGCATAAAAAGTAGGCAAATGAATAGTTTGGTTTAAAGCCACACTAGAAACCACCTTAGGCATAAAGGAAGGATTAGTACGTAATGATACCCTATCCTTATGGAAAATCAAAAGGGCTCTACTGCCATAAGGGCCTGCAACTCAGACACCCTTCTTGCAGAAGTAATAGCCAACAGAAAAGCAGTCTTCCATGACAAGTATTTCAATTCAGCAGTAGCCGCAGGCTGAAAAGGTTGTAGAGTAAGTTTTTCCAACACAAAATTGAGATCCCAAGCAGGAGTAGGAGCTCTACGTGGGGGTCTTATATTCTTTGCCCCTCTAAGAAACTGCTTGAACAAAGGATGCGAAAACAATGGTGGGTCACAATCATAGTGAGCTGAAATTGCTGCAGCATGAATCTTAATGGAAGAGAAGGACAAACCTTTGTCCAATAACTCAGTAAGATATTGAAGAGCCACACTCAAATTAGGCTCAGAAATCTCCAAATTCTTTGCTGTACTCCAAAATAAAAATCTCTTCCATTTTTGCCCGTACACTTTGCTTGTACTAGGTCTTCTAGCTTCCATAATCACATTTAAAACTTGTTGAGGAAGTTGAGACCTGCTGTGTTTCAACACAGAATATGCCAGGCTGTTAGATGAAGAGAGTGAAGCTTGACATTGAGCAGATGACCGTCCTTCTGAGATAACAGATGAGGAATCAAAGGTAAAGGCCATGGAGGCTTCCTTACCAGACTCCTTAGTAGTGGGTACCAGTGTTGCCGAGGCCAATCTGGAGCTATCAAAATCATCCTTGGCTTGTCTTGTCTGACTTTTAATAGCACCTTTGGAAGAAGAGGCAGAGGTGGAAAGGCATACACATGAAGGTTTTTCCAACTGAAAGACAGAGCATCCACTTTCCAAGCTGTGTGATGAAACCCCTTTGTGCAAAACTTTGGCAGCTGGTGGTTTAGTGGAGAAGCGAACAGATCTATGTCTGGAGTTCCCCATGACACTGTCAATTTCTGAAATACATGAAGATCCAGTTTCCACTCGTGGGGATCCATGATTTGTCTGCTTAACACATCTGCTAAGGAGTTCTGTGCTGCCGGCAGAAACCTTGCCTGAAGAGTTAGTTGCAAGCTTAGCGCAGTCTCCCATAAAATCATTGCTTGCCTGCATAGAGGATAAGAATGTGTTCCCCCTTGCTTGTTGATGTACCACATGACAGTTGTGTTGTCTGTTAGAATCAACACCTGCCCTGGAAGAAGTAACTCCTTGAAAGCCATTAATGCAAACTGGACTGCTAACATCTCCTTCATGTTGATATGTAGATGCTGTAGTCTGGCAGGCCACTTGTCTTGTATCCACTTTCCATTTAGATGAGCTCCCCAAGCAATGTCCGAGGCATCTGTCGTTAAAATCTGACTCGCCTCTGGCCGGGTCACAGAGAGTTTTTCTTGAGCCAGAATCAGGCAGTCGTCCAAGTAAGGATAGATTTGAATTCCTTTTAGCCTGAAGTAAGCTATCACTGGAGCCAGAACCTTTGTGAATACTCTGGGCGCAGTAGATAAGCCAAAGGGCAATGCAGAGAACTGATAATGAGAATTTCCAGCTCGAAAACGCAGATACTTCCTGCAACTTAGTCTTATAGGCACATGAAGGTAAGCTTCCTTGAGATCTAAAGTTACCATCCAGTGATCTTTGCCCAGCAGAGGTAAAAGCTGTTGTAACGTCAACATCTTGAACTTGGGAATGTCCAGATAAGTGTTGAGGATAGATAAATCCAAAATTGGTCTCCACGTGTTCCCCTTCTTTGGTACTAGGAACAGACGAGAATAAAATCCTAGGCCCCTTTCTGATACAGGGACTGGCTGAATGGCCCCTATTTGGAGTAACAGAGAAATTTGCTTGTGAGCCTCTTTCCTTTGTGGAGGAGGAACATCTGGCATGCCTTTGAAAGGGGCAATGTATGGAAATAAAACCTGTAACCGTGGTGAATGATATCCAACACCCATCTGTCTTGAGTAATTAAATCCCAATTTCCTTTGAAAAGAGACAGTCTTCCTCCCAAAGGAGTTGCCAGACGAGAATCTACTGGCAGCTGAAAAGGCAGGTCATTGGGTCTGTTTACGAAAGGACTGACCCCTGCCCTCACCAGAAGTCTGAGCAGGTGAACTCCCTGTTCTAGGCCTAAAAGAACCTTGAGCTCTGCCCCTACCACGTCTAGACCTACCCCTAGACTGGGAATCATAAGCAGGATATGTCCATCCCTTAGTAGGCCAATTTCTACTAAACTTCGGTGGCTGCACCTGCAAAAATCTTTAACAGTTTGCATAGACTTAGCTTTGTCCTCCATTTTCTTTAAAACTGCTTCCACAGGCGAACCAAACAACACATCAGACTGTAAAGGAGCATCCAAAATCCTTGTCTTAACATGCTCAGCTAAATTCTGATCCCTCAACCAGGCATGCCTGCGAAGAACAGAACTAGTGGCAGCCACCCTCGAGGAGGCCTGTACAGCATCAAAACCACATTGCAAAGAATGCTTACCCACTTGTTCAGATACATGAACTAAATCCAGCAACTCTTTACACTCAATACCTTCCGCCAAAGCATCCACCTTAGATTTCAGTTGTGAAAGGAGATAATTTTGATATTTAAGCATGTGAAACTGACAATTCAACGCCCTCATGGCTAAAGTGGAAGAAGTATACACTTTCTTTCCCCATCTATCCAAAGCCCTTGCCTCTTTATCAGTGGGAACAGGGTTTTTAACCACAGAGGCCTTAACACCTTTAGGTCCCTGAGAAACAGTTTCGGTCTGCCCTAGGACTCTTAAAAGATACTTATGAGCTTCAGGCACCCTATAGTACCTATCAGGTTTAACAGGAGCAGGAGGCAAAGAATCAGGGTTTAGGGAAGCCTCTGCAAAACATCTTCCACCACATTCAACACAGGAGGTATAGCTAAGGGCCTATGCTGGGGCAAAACAAGAATTCCCTAAGCCTTTTCCTGAATCAGAGTAATCCTGGCCTTCCCATTTAAAGTGCTCCCTCATGGAATGCAGAGTCTCTGAAAATGAGAAATCCTCAGGAGGAGAAGCTGTAGGAGTGGAATCATCCACATCAGAATCAGAATAAGGAGGAAACTCCTGCAAATCTTCCAGAGAAGACTCAGAAGCCTCTGAACACTGTTCAAAACTATCAAACTCCGGTTCCACCCTAGGCCTCTTATCAGGAGGGGGCATAGAACCTCTAATCATAGTAATCAAATCTTCTGCCATTTTAAGCATATGTTTCTTAGGCACAGAACCTGAAATGCTAGGAGAAGCCCCCACTGAAGCTGAACTTGGCCTACCTCTCAAAGAAGTTTTGGCAACAGAAGGAGAGGCTCTAACTACCTTGGGAAGAGAGGGAAGAACAGTTACCTGAGAAGCCCCTCAGCCTGGCCTACCTCCTGAGAAGGCACATCCTGTAACAGTAAAGTCTCTGCCTGAGACTCCAAAGAAACTCCTGGCAAAACCTCTGGCTCCACTGAGCCTTCTAAAGAACCGACGTCCAGGACTGCCGGTTCATCAACCCTAGGCTTCGCTGTTTTGTCCTTGCGCTTCTTGGACGAAGCGGGCGTCGGAGCATCCGACGGCATTTTATAATTGCAACGCTTCCCAAACACTAACCTGGCACAGTCTAACCGTCTCTTAATAGTGCGTTTGTTAAACCTAGCACAAGAGCGGCATCCAACAACGTCGTGCTCAGGCCCTAAACAAGGTATACACAAGGTATGGTAATCCCTATGAGGTATCTGTTTCCCACAAGAAATACAGTTATTCACTTTTTCTGACATCCGGTTAAATACTGAGGCAAGAAAAACCAAAATGTTCCCCAACGGGTACTTGGCCAACTCGATTCGGTCTGAAACTCCGCTCGGAAATATTTCAGAACGCCAACCTGCACTCGCAAAACTGCTTCTGCATCGGACCATGCGGCAAAAAAGACTGAGGATATGACGTCGGTCATGCGCATTAGTACCCTGACGTACTGACGTCAGTCTAATGCGCCCTGACCGACGTCAGCCATATACTCTGGTATTCGGGCCGACTGGACAGCGGACTACCCAATAGTAAGGACTGCAGCAATGTGGAACGAAGAACATCTGGGTGATCAAAAGGCATGTGCAATTAGGTAGGGTGTAGATGCACACAAAATACCAGATTGCCCTACAAAAGTATAAAATATTAAAAGACAATGCTCGACAGGGGACTGTTGATGTAACAGAGCCTCAGGTAAGGAAAGTGACCAAGATGGTAGCTGACATCTTGTATGTTGCAATTGCAGCTAAGGGCGATGCTTTGAGGCACTTGCTCTTTCAAAATACACCTAAAACAACAAAATTCCTAGTCCAAAGACTAAGACAGCAAAAGGATGGAAAGCTAATCTGTAAGATCAGATACTCTGCAATGGGGAAAATTATGGTACATCCTCAGGGTTTCAGAAAGGTCATGGACACTTGTTATCAGACATTATAAAATCGAGAAAAGACTTCAGAAATACACATTAGTGGGACTGTACAATATTTAAGAAGTCTAAGTTTACTTAAACTAACCACATCAGAATAAAACCTAATGGCAGCCCCTATTAGGGAAGACAATTAAGAAAGACATTAAGCAAACAACTGGGGAGACACCATGAGTTGAAGGAATTCCACTTGAAATATGCAAGTTAATTGAGCACCCTATTATTAAAATATGGGGATACTTTTTAACGATATGTTATAGGGTGGAACTGCCCCGTATCCTAAGCAAAGGACTGTGTTGGCGATAATACCAAAGGAAGGGAGAGGTCCAATAGACCCAGGTTACTATAGGCACATAATGATTCTGAAAAAGAAGTATGTACTCACCATAATGTTCCATCTGTGTTGTCCATTTTCATTCTTCCTCAACTGATGGGATCGTATCCGACCCCTCGGATCTGACTCAGCCATTGCTAAAGCTGGTGAAAACCAAAAACTTCAGCTTCTCCCTTACCCATAATGCACCAAACCCAAATACCTGAAATCTTATTTGCTGATTTTACTAGAAAGGAAATATTTGCAGTCAAATAGGAAGAAGACTAAATCTGGAGATCAATATAAAGGACAGTGATGTTCTCTAACCACTCATTCTTCCAGGAGTGTTCAAAGGATGGGTGTTGGTGGGTGGGGAATTGAGGAAGAATGAAAATGGACAACACAGAAGAAATGTTATGGTGAGTACATAACTTCCTTATCTGATGTTGTCAATTTTCATTCTATCCTCAATTGGTGAGACAGAGTGCCCAGCTACCTAAGATCCCGGTGTAGTCAAGGAAGGATATTCCTGAGCACAGTTGAACCAAATGATGCTCTTCCTCTGGAGACCAGATCTAATATGTAATGACCAACAAAGGTATGGAGAGTAGCCCAAGTTGATGTTGTACATATATCATCCATGGACATTCTAGACTGAAATACTGAAGAAGTTCCCATGGATCTATTGGAATGGGCCTGTACCGGTTTTGGTAAGGCAATGCCCAATTTGTTAAAAATAAATGAAATACAGTCAGTCATCCACCTTGCTAAAGTTACTTTGGCAAATGGCTTTACCAATTTTACTTCTGCAAATGAGACAAACAATCAGACAGTTTTTTTTATGTCTTTTGTTCTATGTAGGTAAAAACTTGTCTGAGAACATCCAATAAATGTAAAATGTCTCATTAAAGCTGAGTTATTGTATCCTGCCTTGGTTCTGTTGTTTCTGCTATTTTCCTCCTGGATTACTTGGAATTGCACCGGATTTATCATTACCGGCTGTTGTTTCCACATTTACATGTTGATTCAGACGTCACTCCTATTCAAATTATTGTTCTTCACAGTCAGCTAAGCCCTCCAGGGTATTAACCTAACTTCAAACAGTTTTGGCTAATTGCTTAAGACAAGCAATATTTCAGATAACAACCTTTACCAAAAATATACACACATGAAATTTGATTCCTTACAGAATCCAGAAATTTCATAGGAATGCAATTGAGTACTACCACTTATGTTAGTTCTCACTTTGGTAACCCGATGTAGAATCTACTATTTTCAAATGCCATATTCACAGAAACCACTGTCTTTAATCTTTGTGTCAACATCAATTTCTTTTCCCCAGCTCTTCTACCTTCATTTTTTTTTCATGCAAAACTATCAACTGATATGACCGTACAAGGTCGATCGTCTCTTACAAAATACACCCGAATTTACAAACGTTATTTTCACTGCTGCACCCATTCAAAGGACATGTTTTTGAACAAGCCATTCTCTTCACTACTCTATTACCTACAGTATCCACAGATGCTAATTTGCAACTGTGGTCTGAATGCATGTTAGGTTTAAAAAAATATGAAATGACCCAACTATACGGCCCCCCCCTCATAGACCATACATCACTTGTCATTGTCCCTGACATAAGAGCGTTTATCCTAAAGTAACTAGGCTTTCAGAAAGGCCTCCTACATGCTATCCATCTACACCTTTTATCCTGAATTTACATATAAAGCCAGCAGGCAGGTAACCTCTATTAGCCCTTTGCCCCCTTCTGGCATCGGCAGGTATGCGGTTTATTTTTCTCTTTCCTGGTTCCATCTGAAATGTTCTCCAGGTATTCTGGTGTTCATCCTGTGTCTTGTATCTCACTCAGTGAAGATCAAACATTTCTTTTCCATACCTTCTAGTTAACGGTATATGTTTTTCACCAACCAATGACGGTACCTCTTTTTCCCTCTTCATGACATTATTTGGCTTCTCAGAAAAGTTTCTACTGAAAAGGCCTATAGAAGCAAGTGGAAAGCATTACCCATATATGCTTCAAATTAAAACATTTGCTTTTTCTCAGCTTCTGTTTCTGCCATTCTCCCTTTTTTTTTTTTTACCAACCCTTTTAGGAAAAGGCGAGTTTTCCCCTATTATTAAACTTCAGTTAGTAATAATATTATTTTTCTTTCACTATGTAAAATTTTTCCTAAAAGGAATCTTGCTGCTTACTTTTCCCGTGAGAGTCCCCTCTTCTCCTCTGGATCTCATGTTTTTTCCTTCAGTGACTGATACGGAAACCCTTGAATCAGCTGACTACTGGGATATGAAATTTTATATGGAAAAATTTCCCCTTGACAACAATAATTTTGGCAAACAAATTTCAGAGCTTTAGGCCTTGTTGCCAAACCCTCCTTACATGCTTTTTCTTAAAAAAGAGGGTATCCATCTGAACCATTTCCTCTTTGTTAACCAAAGTTGCTACAGAGACTAACTTTAATCATAGATAATTCTACACATCATGTAAATCCTGAAACTGTTTTCACTGAATCGGAGCAATCACATGACAGAGATCCATCTACTGCCATTCCTACAGCTACTTCAGCTGCTGTTACTTCTTCTGCTGTAGTTATAACATCCGTACGACCTCGAGCACCTATCAGTAAGAACAGGAATCCAGAGTTATCAGTTACTTCTAACAAGAAAAATAAAACCGTGGAGACAGAAGTTATTTTTGAGCAGTTAAGCACTACGATTGATGCAGACTCAGAGCGCTCCACCTGACTGATTTCCCTTTTTTGGTAGAGCAGCCACTTCCAATGACACAACCTCTTCCACAGAGAAAACATTTATTCAGCTACCATCGGAGGGTGCAATTGAGACTCATAACTTGCAGCCAAACGAGGACTTAAGTCAGCTTGTGTTTAATTTATCTCAACATGTTTTATCAACAGGGGAATACTCAGTTCTCAACAAAGGGTTGACTTTTAATACTGCTTGTTTACAGGATGTTTCAAAAATGCTGAGTTTAAAAATGTTATTAGAATGCTTAATTTAAAAGTGTTATTTAGTAATAGCAATGAAGTACCCTTACAGGTCCCCAAACGTTCTAGCAAGTTTATTCCATATAATCACAATGTGATATAAATATTTGAGAGATTAGTTGAAAAAGAGATATACAAATTGTATAGTAAACAGAAAGTGGGTGACTTTTATAATCTCACTCCAGGAGAATATGAATCTATCTTCGGCCATGATGGTGTACCAGTTAGTATTGGTGCCTCACAGCAAGAAGTTTTCCCGTTTAATTCTTGGCTGGAGCACCTTCTGTGCAGAGTCTGCATGTCCTCCCTGTGGTTGACTGAATTTTAAAGACATGCAGTAGGTGAGTGTGTGCACCTCCTGTGAAGGTTGGGATCCGGGTTGGTAACTCAACACCACAAAAACTCCACTGCCAATCAATCTGCGGGCTGGTGATCTACTGTGGTGACCACTAACAGGAGAAACTGAAAGACATTGCTTTTGCTCCTCCCTAGTGAACAACCAAGAAATTGCAATTGAAAATGCTGATAAAGGAGGGGGGTAGTGGTTTTAGATAGGGCTTATTATATGAATACAATGGAGCAAGTGTTAAGAAATGAGTCATATGTGAAGATTACTAGAAGTTAGCATAATATAATAGTTAATGAAGTTTTGAAAATATTATATGGTTTGCATACACACGCCAAGACAGGCACCCAACTTTTAAGTATTTGGTAGAAGAAAATGCAAAAACATTTCACCTTTCATATAAGACATCACCAAGTTACACAAGTCATTAGAAGCTCCACCGTTAAGACCAACTGTGTCACTTGGGGGGGGGGGGTGTTCACAAGCCTATATCTAAATTTCTAGAGACGCAATTGAGAGTTGGCTTTGAGCAGATAGGTACAATACTGAAAGACACAACTGCTTTATTACATCAGTTATATGAGTAGTCACAAACAACTGATTTGAAAGATTGCCATTTTGCTACACTTGACATCGATTTGTTATTTACAATCATACCAAATGATATCAGCATCCACTTCGTTAAGAAGTACCTACTTGAATTTTCTGAATATACTCAGGTTTATGTTAACACTCTGTTTCTTGCTAGTACTTGTATTAACAAATAATGTATTCTTGTTTCAACAACAATTACACAAGCAAGTGGGTGGTGTAGCAATGGCTACTCCCGTCGCCAGCACTTACGCGAATATAGTCATGTATATTTGGGAGCAAGAATTTATCTTGTCAGGAGTGAATCCATTCTTAAGCAATATTGTCTTTTATCAAAGGTTTGTGGATGACTTGTTTTTTGTTTGGCAAGGGGATGAACATAGTTTTGAACAGTTTTTTGAGTATCTCTCTAATACAATGTCCTTTTTGAAATTTAAGAAATGTTTTGAGAATGATAGAATAGAATTCTTGGATGTTGCTATACTTATCAATAAGAATTTTATGATTGGCACTATGCTTTATAAAAAAAACTGTTAAAAGGGATTCCTATCTGCATCACAGTAGTATGCACGCACAGTATATGTTCAACAATGTTGTCAAAAATAATTGCTAGGATGAATAAATTGGACTCAAGCATGGATACCCAACTGGGCACTATGGCATCCAGTTTTAAAAGTAGGGGTTATAATATAAACAAGGGAGCCCGCAGGATTTTCTGCAGGGTGGTGCAAACCCAAGCCCCACCCATGCAGCCCTACCCCCTCTGCTGGCCCTGCCCACTCGGCCCCACCCCCACACCCACGCAGCCATTCCAGTGTCCCATTACTTGGCTATTTCTCCCCATTTGTCATAGACACTGTTCAAATCTCTCAGTGTGCATACTGTTTTATGCTTTACTTCTACAATGATTACAGATATTTGGATTTCATTTATAACTTTTATTTCAACTTTTATAGCACAAACAGTGATAGACATTTACTAAACCTAAACAAAGCAATAGTCTTACAATGAAAACAGACTTAGCATTAAAACCTCTCTACCTTTGAAACCCACATTCACTGAAACAACATTGAAACCCGCATTCAAAGAAAATGCATCTGGCCAGTGGCAGGGTAAGTTTACCTTTGGACTGTTTTCAAATCATAGGCTCCTTGCACACATTTTTAGAACCATGGAAAAGTTATTTGATTCACCTTCCTGACTGTATTAATTATACTATATAATAATTGAATTATATCCCTTGTATAATACAACAGCACGTGTTAGAGCGTGTTTTAAATTTATAGTTCTGAACATTTTTCCTTTAAACAATGAAATAAATCATATGAACCAATAATGACAACCTGCCCAATTCAGAACATTTCAACCATAAAGGGCCACTCTACTCAAACTCCTGTCATACAATCCAACAATATCAATTAATATGCAGAATCTTTGCAGAAGTAAAAGTCATCTGAATAATTCCACATTAAAGAGACCTGAAACCAGTAAAGAGGTTGTTGCTAGATAACAACTTTATATTTCAGTGCTTCATCTACAAATTCAATGCCTGCTGCCCTTGAAGAATAAATTGCCTACATTATATTAAAAAAATGGTAAGCTGGTATATTGCAATAGGGAATGAGTGGCAAGCTGAAAAACAAGTTCATAGTTATTAGGCATCTCATCCAAAGGAGGACATACTCAGGACTGTAGCACTCCACCTCCTTAAAATACAAATCTACATGTTGTGGGAGTAGAACCTATAGCCTTCTGTATCAAGATGCAAGTATGCTACCTGCTGTGCTGCTTTAAAAATTCTATACCACAATAGTGATGCCATTTGCTAAACAAAACAGTTGCACATTTTAAGTAGGCTTAGCATGAGCAGCAGTAAATTTCTCTTCCCTTGAAGCTCACAATTCCTTGAAAATGCACTTGAAAATAAAATACACCTGCTAACTCTAACTAGGGCATTTCACTCTCTATCTCACACACACCTCAACCTCTTAGTGCAAGAAATCTGGACAAAGCCTAAAATAGGAACAGATTATAAATATTGCTGTCATGAACTTAGAACATTGCTAGAATCTGCACCTGCTTCTGACAAAGTGCCTTATTGATGACACACAGGACAAATATATGTTTGTGCAGTTATTCAAACCCAGACTGTTTTTAAAATAAAAACGTCACTTACTACCAATGGACAAATTACACTACCAAAGAAAAATAAGTAGTAGATCAATAACTACAAATAGGTCTAATTAAAGAGCTGAATAATATTACCTATGTACTTTCCTCACAGTGCAATTCAGCATCTTAACTACTACAATTTGTGCCAAACCTGAAGTGCTGAGAGCAAAACAGAATAATGGAATCACTGGAGATAATTGAAAATAGTTTAGAACACTACTTTGCTAAAATGTTATGAAAACATCATGAGTTACAGAATTTCTTGGGAAGAAATTGAAATGCAAAGTAACATTAGTCAACCATTTCATTTACAGACCCATGGGTGCTTTATGTAATGAAATAAATACTTTGCCTGCAATTTCATAACATACACTTTTAGATACCTACTGTAGCACGATGTATACTAGGTGGCCTAGTATACATCAAATGCCGTTTTTTTCAAACAGGGAATAAAATGTATTGTTTGAAAAGTAATGTATTTCTATAGTCACCTGCAGATATATTTTACAGGACTTCATATAAACTTATGCATGTATTTCAGAACCTCTTACATTAACCTTTATAAAAATTTGTTAAGTAAAGTTATATGTCTATGAATTTATTGGTGTGTGTGTATGTTCAGGATGAGTAGTGAAACTATATGAAATCAAGTTCCTTATTCCTACTAGTATCATACTAAATTCAGTTAGTAAATATTTAACATTTAGTCCAGTTAATAAAACAAAGTTAATATTTTATTTCAATGAAAAATTGTTTGTTTTTCAAGAGAATACAATTTGCACCACTATTATAGTTGGTTGTAAACCTTCAAATAATACATTATGTTCTAGATCTCAAGACTAAATCCAAAGAAGTTTCCTTTATGATACCACCCTGATAGGATGCCTACCTTTGATGCTCCAAGAGCATTCAACTGGGGAAGCTGACCTCTAGCTAACACTACTTATCACTCCTAAAGTGGTTACTTCATGAGACTTTGACCTGGGATTGCAAGCAGGCACCTCTACCTCACTTCTTGGCTCCATAGTGCCTGACCTCACTAATCTATTGCTTGTGTCCAGTCCAGCAAGGCAGACAAACACCTTACCTCTGCACCAGTGGGCTGGCTGCTGTAAGCAATCCTGCCAGACTTTAATAGTATGGTCAGAGTATGCAGCAGTTTATTTCTTAACACTGAAGGTGTGGTTTCATAATCATAAATGTTGGACTACTTTTCTCTGCTACATGAAACTGTGCAAGGATAATTAAAATCAGAGAATTAAGAATAAAAAAGGCTGCATACATGTCTGCCTATTACAGAACTAAATGCACATAGTTTCTAAAACTATTTTTTGGAAACACCACATTCTGGCCATACTTCAATGTTAATGCATCTAAAATGTAACATCCCATCACTAATATATTATAAGATATATATAATTTGATGAGCCACACTGCTTACATCAGCTGGGCTACTTAGATTTCACATGTGAAGATGGGCAGATGACAGGTGCAGACCTCATCAATGACTTTTAATCAGGAGCCCACCTTTCCCTTTGTAGAAATGAAATATTTATTTTTGAGCATGTGCACAATTAAGGAATCAATGTGAGAAAAATCCACATAAAAAATAGCAAGATGAGAGATAGAAATCAGTCGACATATATATATGGGTGGGTGCATGGCAACAGATCAAAACATCTAAATAACTACAAAAATATTTAATGTACGAAATACCAACAGTTAGCAATCTAAGCATAAAACATTAATAAAACCTAATCACATCTCAAACCAGTATTTGGTTGCACTCCCACTTCCTCTGTTAATTATATATACCATCTCTGAAGTGGTGCAACAGTGAGGAAAGGCCATATACCCTTCCCTGGTGTAATTTCAATTTTATAGATATTTTTCTTTAGATATTTTTAACTGTTGATATTTTGAACTTTAGACATTTTGTCAACATTTAAGCTGTTAATATCTAAACTTTCACTCTACCTTTCACATCTTATAATACATTGCAACGTTTCAAGTTAATAAAAGAAGCAAGCTAATACAGTTCTTAGTTTATGCAACCCACCCACTCTGCATCATGCTGTATTCCCAGATCCCTTACTACATTTAGCTGCTACATCTGTTAGAAAATATATAATTAGAAACATAAAAGGCAGCAATTAATGACATTTCTGTTTTGTCTACTTTGTAAAATGCATGGTATTTTAGGGCAAACATAATTTTATGAAAATCCAGAGGAAGAGGTTCTCTTAAGATGTTAAAGTACAGAACAGCTCCCCAGTGCCCAGTAACTACGGTAACTAATACTTTTCGAGAAGCATTATATGATATTGCAGTGCAGAATGTATCCCCCCATATCACCCCCCACATCTTATGCATCCTGTATTTCATTGCATCAAATCTGCAAAATAGCTGGGTAGTCTGCTGTCTTTTCCTACCAGTCACATAGTGGAGAATGTTATCTGCCATCTTTTTTTGTCAGCCTAGCTAGTCACAACAAAATCAATCACTAGTGACATGTTCTACATAGGTTCATAGGTTCATAGGTTCATACTAGGCTATCTGCCCGAGGGCATTTATAAGCCTAGCCCATAGTTTTGTGGCTTACGCCACCCCTTTTGTATGGGGAACTATACCCATTATTTTGCTGTGCCTCTGTCTAGCAGTGACACTGAGGTAATCCCTGGAGTATATCTGCGATCTCCCATCCATTGGTCAAGATTTCTCTTGAACAAGGCCAGCGAGGTGCTCTGCCTCACATATACTGGGATTTTGTTCCACAGCATAGGGAGTCTTTGGGTGATGAATCTATCCCTCCAGCACGTCCTATTAATAGCCGTGTCGAGGTTTAAGTCTCCGCCCTTGTGGCTCTGACGGATCTAGATTTTTGAGGTGAAGCATATTCATCAAATCTGGGTTAGACATGGCCTTGTATGTCAGGCAAAGGTCACCTCTGAGCAAGCGGTGGCGACTGAATAGAGCTGGAGTTCTTTCAGTCGGGCAGTATAGGACAGATTTTTGAGACCCTTTATCCTTTTGGTGAGGAACTTTTGTGGCCTCTCCAGCTGCTGCAAGTGTCGGGTCAGATACATTCCGAATGGGGCATTGTACTCAATCATTGGTCTGATGAGTGATGAGTATAGGGAGACTATGACCTCCCTTGATCTAGATGTGAATCCCTTCATGATAAGGTGGGCAATGTAGAAGGTCTTCCTAACTACTTTAGCTACATGGGTGTCGAATGACAGTCTACTGTCAACTTGGGTCCCCAGGTCCCTGATAACTTCTTCTGTGCTCAGAGGATTACCACCTATATGGTAGCTAGGGGTAACCTTGTTTTTCCAGAAGGGTATGACTATGCATTTTTTGGCATTTAACTTTAGGCCATGGCTCTGGCACCAGTCATCCGTTTCTGTGAGACCCTTCTGAAGGATATCTGTGTCAGATGTGTTTTCGACTACGGCGCCCAGTTTGCAGTCATCTGCAAACTTTGTCAGCCATAACCCTCCTGTGTTTGCTTGTACTTCGGAAAAGTAGATGCCAAACAAGAGTGGGCCCAGGACTGAGCCCTGTGGGACACCACTTGTGACAGGCTTTGAGTCTGACATGGCGCCAGCAACTCTGACCCTGTGGGTTCTGTCACTCAGCCAGTTTGCAACCCATCTTGTGATGTATGGGTTAACATTTAAGCTGATGAGTTTTTCAATGATACCCGAGTGGGGTATTGTGTCGAAGGCCTTTGCCAGATCGAGGTAGGCTGTATGGACTGCTTTTCCCTCATCAATGGCTTTGGTGACTGTTTCGAAAAAGTCAACCAAGTTTAAAAGGCATGATCTGCCTTTGACAAAGCCAAACTGGGTTGGATCCAAGTCTGCAAATTCCCTATGTCTTTATTTATGAGGTCCATTATGATCCTCTCCATAGCTTTGCAGAAAAGGCTTGTCAAGCTAATGGGCCGGTAATTTCCAGGGTCTGTGGAGGCACCGCCTTTGTGAAGTGGGACCACAGTCGCAGTGCGCCACTCCCTGGGTACGTATCCAGAGGTGAGACTATGATTAAACAGCTGTCCTAGCTGTGGGTTTAATTCCTCGTTGAGTTCGTGGAGCACACAGCCTGGGACACCATCAGGTCCCATGGATGCTGTGTTTTTTGCTTTGGAGAGAGCAGTTCTCACTTGGGCGTTTGAGATGTTTGGGGGCTGCAACCATTTGGTATAGATATCTCTCCTTTTGGGGGGGGGGAGAAGTTTGCACTGAACCTGTCAGCCAGTATGTTGGCAATGTCTGTAGGATCAGTAATCTTCACATCATTTTGAACTAGTTCTGAGCATATCTGGGAGTTTCCTCCCAGGTTTCTAACATAGCTAAAGAAGGCCTTATGATTGTCTTTTGAGTCTTTAGCTATTTTTCTCTCAAAATTTGCTTTGGATGATTTTATGAGAGCTCTTAGCTTTTTACTTATAGTGATCAAAGGTGTCTTACCTTTTAAGGATTTTGCTCTATCTTGTAGTAGCTTCCTCCTTTTGTTGTAGAGTTTGCTTATGGCTGGGGTCCACCAGACTGGACGCTTGCCCTTGGTACAAAGAGTCTTTGTTTTGCTTGAGATTGCCTTATCCATGCAGTCCTGCAGGTGCTGGTAGAAGGCATTTGTAAGTGATTCAGCGGCTTGAGTACTGATTTCCGCTGGCTCGGGGGCCTTAAAGGAGACCACACTAGTCTTTAGAAGTGTGAAGTCGGCTTTCGAGAAGTTTTTTACTGTGGTCTTTTTATTTCAGGTGGGGGTGGGATGAGGACCTCCAGCAAGATTAGTTTGTGATCTGATCTCACCAGTGAGGGGTATACTTCCGGTGTTGAACATTGTGCTCCCATGTTCGTGATGATGAGATCAAGTATGTTTTCTCCTCTTGTGGGGATGGTGACTAGTTGTTCCATGGCATTTGAGTTTATGAATTCCAGGAACTTTTGGGCTAGGGTGTTTGGGCTTGAGTAGTGTTCCCAGTCTATATTAGGGTAATTGAAATCACCTAGTATGATGGTGTTTGGAGATACATTTATCCCCTCCAGTGTTTTCAGGAAAGCCATGTGAGGTTCCTGAGTTTGTGAGGGTGGCCTGTAACATGCTACAATTTGCAGAGCAGTCTTGCCTATGGTTAATTGCACCTGGATGGTCTCCGATGCATTGTGCGTTGCCACCAGTCTTGAGGTGTGGGTGCCCTTGATGAATATGGATACCCCCCCTCCTTTCTTGGTATTGTCCGGATTTTGGGGCCGGAACGCATGGTATGAGGTAAAACCTGTTAGTGCTGGGGTGCTCTCAGGAGCCTTGAACCAGGTTTCTGTCACAGCACAGACATCGATGTTCTCCATACTGAGAAGGGCCTCGAGTGCGTGCATTTTGAGATTTAGAGTTTTTAAGTAACCAGAGGCAAGCCTGCATGAGGCTGTCTCCATTAAATGCATAAAAAAACTGCTGCAGTGTAAGGTTCTTCCTTTACTTGCCCTTTCAAATTTAAAGTATCTTTGTTATAATTCCAGCAGTCTGAAATTTCAGTGAAGTACTTAAAATGAACCTACAGGTAATGAGAATAGCCCTCATGAAATTTAATTGTGTAGCTACCAGTTCAACAATGAATTCTTAGACTATTAAAGTAAAATTGATAGAGATGTAACTGAAAAATCAGGAGAATGTAGTGTTTGCAAACTACAAAATCAAGTAACAGTAGCTGACAAAGCAGAGTTTCATACATTATTTTCTCCTGCATTTTACCAACTTGTGTTTAATCTGTTTGTATAGCGTTAGCCCTTTGTTGTTTTTTTTTTTATTTATTTATGTATTTGTGTGTGTGCTTACATTTTTGTTGCAATATTTGTACCAGTTTGAGCTTAGGTGATTCTCATAATTATTTTCTAGGAATCCAAAGCATTATTAAAAAAAAATAACATAGAGGATTATGTCTGTGTCTTTGTCAACCTGCTTATTGTGTTTGATTCATGAACGTGAAGAAATTCACAACAGCAAAGCTCAAGAGTTGAATCTTGACATGCGTGACAAAAACACCAAAAAACCTCACGAACTGGTAAAACACAAAAACGCAGAGGAAACACACCACCAAAGTAAACTATTGCACAAATAAAACGCACTGCCACAGTAAGCTGTTGCCCAGGTTTTGAAACCAAAACACTAAAAACAGTCCCTATCCATGTTAAATAGAAAAATAGCAACATAATTATTCAATTAACATCAATCTACCATTTAGGGTTGGTCTCATACAGATTTCCTAAACAGTGTGTAAAGGTTGTTAAGAAATGTTTTGGTTTCGTCTGAGGAAGGAAGGATACGAAGCCTTCCGAAAGTGCTTGTTTTATAATAAAAGTTCTTACGTTACTTTTTCAATTCCTGTGGCTCTGCTTTCACTCCGTGTCATATTTGGATTATTGCCGTTGTGATTTCAAAACCTGGGCAACAGCTTACTGTGGCAGTGCGTTTTATTTGTGCAATAGTTTACTTTGGTAGTGTGTTTCCTCTGCGTTTTTGTGTTTTACCAGTTCGTGAGGTTTTTTGGTGTTACTGTCTGTCATGGCCAGTGAGGAAACAGCTACCTCCCAGAGTTTATTTGTTTCCCAAGAAGGAGGAAACGTAGGTAACGACACCAATGGTCAAGTAGATGGCGTGGAGGCGAAAGCCGACGGTAATTTAACAACGCTTATTCAAATGTTATTAGGACGTATGGATGCTGTTACTCAACGTATGGACAGGTTCGATAATATCATTGGTTTAACATCAACCGGCAACCAGGTTAACAACTCCAGAGAGGCTTCCGAGAGTTCCGATGTGGTCCCAGTCAGGGACCGCACACATTTTAGTGGTAACCAGCAGGCAGGAGGCTTGCGAAGCTTTGCAACAGACGTTGGAAGTTGCAGCTCTGCAGCTTCAAGCGGTATACCGGCCGGACAACGCCAAGTTCCTGTATCAGGGAACAACATAACACAAGGTACTACTATACCTCTTAATGACTCCGTACCTACAGTTTCAGCTTATTTGAACAAGAAATATTTTTTTGCTGTTGTTGACACCCATGAGGGAGGGGGGGCAAGTAACATTGAAAACGCGGATGAACTGAGTTCTAACAACATCGCTACATTGATTGGGGAGTTTGATTACAAGCTCTTTAGGTGTAAAAAATTACAACTGGAGATCTCCTATCTGGGTGAATGTCTTGATAAAAAGATCGTGCCTAAGGGTCTTAGGCAGTGGAGATTTCCTGTGGGCCTAGAGGAAGGCTCACAGTTCCATAAGCAGCTTGTAGCACTGTTTGATAAACACAGTTTTGAATACATGGGTTTATTGATTGACCATTATACGCAACAGGTCAACGACTATAGGGTAGATTTGGCTAACTTGGAACAAGAAATTAAGAACAACCAAAATTTTTTGAGGTATAAATATGATTATTCCCGCATATTTTCTAGCATTGAAGCTACTACCAATAAACTTTGTGACAACAAGAAAAAGAAAATTATGAGAGATGTGAAACAGTATGCAGAGAACAAGGCATACCCGAGGCCACCGCAGATAGGCCAGCCTAGGAACAAAGTAGGGGTTTCTCTGCCTAAAGTAAACAAGGACATTATCCATAACAGTAACCAGAACATGTACCAGCTAGATACCTTCCTTGAGGAAGGTCACAATGATAATGACCTATATGTTGTAGGGGAGGGAATGGTGGTTTCCAACACGGATCAACAACAGCAGCACTTATCTAATGGTGCTACCAACAATGATGGACAACAACAGATTAACGCTAGTAACGGGGTTGGACAAACAGGAACAATATATAATCAGGGTTTTGGACAGGGTCAGTACCATCAACAGAGAAATTTGAGATCAAACAGGAATCAGTCGACTTTAAAGAACAAACAGAATCAGAAGAAGAAATGATGAAGGGAATAAGTCAGCCTATTATTATTTGTAACAATGAGGGAGATTTTAAGATATTTAACTACACTACCCTCAATATTACTACTGAAATGGCTGACTTTTTCTCTAAAGGACTGTCTTTTGTCCCTGACACTCACATGGACTTAGTTAAGACTATTGTTGATTTGAAACTGTTTGTCCGCAAACTCAATTTATTGGCAGTTTTAGGCAAAAATTCTTCACTTGTTAAACCATTTAGAATATCCAGCCTGTTTAACCCACCTTTAGTCAGTAACCTTAAAACCTTTGAGAAATCATGTGAATTAGACTTAAGGTTTTTGTCTGCTAGTAAAACCAACAAAAGCAAACACACCCTAAATATTACAACTGAACAACGGGATTTCATTAAACTATTACAGGATTGTAACATTCGAGTTATGAAACCCGATAAAGGGGGAGGGCTTGTATTTATGAACTATGTTGATTACATAAACAAACTATCTACTCACTTGGATGATGGCCCATATGAAGATGTTAGCATAAACAAAGTCAACATGGCACATAGTAGGATTAGGGCTATAATAGAAGATCTTTTTTTAGAAGACATTATCGACATTGACACTCACACCTACTTGAATATGACATCACCTAGAATGCCATCTTTCTTTGGTGCCCCTAAAATTCACAAGTCAGTTCATGACCCCCCTTTTAGACCCATCGTAGACGGCAGAGGGTCCATACTCACAGCTAGCGCTAAGTATGTAGACAGCCTTTTGAAACCATATATTGAAAAAGAAACTCAGATATGTAAGGATTCATGGGGTTTTCTGGACAACATCAATAGGATACCCTTTGACCCTAACTTAACATTCATGACTGTGGATGTTAAAGATCTATACACAGTCATCCCACAACAACTGGGGCTGGATTGGATCAGGGAGTTTCTAGAAGAAAGAAGAGTTGAACAGAATGTTATATACACCATTGAGACTCTATTAGAGCTGGTGTTAAAATACAACTTTTTTTCTTTCAACAACGCAATTTATAGGCAATCCTCTGGGGTCGCAATGGGGTCACCGTGTGGGGGGGCATTTGCTAATTGTGTAATGGCACAATGGGAAAACAAATTGTTATTCAACAACATGCTGTTCAAGGAACATGTCGCCTGGTATACTAGGTACCAGGACGACATGTTCTTCTTATGGAAGGGGCCGGGGCGAACAGCAACAACATTCATAAATGACATTAAGACATTAACTGACTTCTTAGACTTCACATATGAAGTCAACGAGAGGGAGATCAGTTTTTTGGACATTAAATTAAGTAAGGACATTGAGGGATCCAGATTCATTAGTAAAATCCATCGAAAACCCACCTACTCTAACAGTTTCCTCCACTTTAGTAGCTGTCACCCTTACCATCAAAAAAGAGCAGTAGTGAAGGGGCAGATGGTAAGGGCGGCACGCATGACTACTAGGGACGTGGATTTTCAGGATGAGTGTAGTAATTTGACTACTATGTTTGTAAACAGAGGGTACCCACACTCATTGATATTGGAGGTGAAAGCTGAGGTGGGCTTTAAAAGGGAATCTGGACACTTTAAGCCTATTTTATGTAGGCAAGATAGTTTTGTAGGTGTAAACCAACAGATTATTGAAAGAGATAGCGAAGACCCTAATAAGCCTGACATTGTGGTAAGATTTTTATGTACATTTTCGTTGGACTATTACTTTATTAGAAACATCTTACAGAAGAATTGGGCAAACATAGTTGAGGATAGACACTTAAAACAATTGTTAGGTAACTCACCGAACATTACCTGTAGAAAGGGATTCAACTTAAAAGCCCTTTTAGAAAAGAATAATAACACGGATTTCCAAAGGCAAAAAGGTATGATCAGGTGTGGGTTTTGCAAGTATTGTAAGTTTATACATGAAGGGTGTTTTGTATTAATAAATGGGGTGAAATACAAATTGATGGGGAGTTTTAGTTGTACATCTAAATCAGTGGTCTATCTCGCGACTTGTAAGAAATGCCCAGTTTTCTATATTGGAAAGACTGAGCGGGCACTGCATAAGCGAATTTATGAGCATTTGTATGCAGTATCCAGGAAGGATGTCAACAATGCACTAGCTTGCCACATCATCGAACATGAGGACCACTGTTTCAGTTTTACTGTCCTAAGACAAATTAAGGCGGACCCCCATTTAGGCCCATGGCAGATCTTGTTAGAAAAAGAGGAACTTTTATGGCAAATAAGGACGGCTGCACATATTTTTCCAGGTTTAAACGAATCTATTTCGTTAACCTGTATTTTAAATCTTCTAGCCTTAAGGAGATAACTATTTAGTCCAAAATATGCTGGTAAGGATCCTGCATAGGTGTTTTCTACACCAATATTTTTGTGAGACACAACATTTAGAGTACATAAGTGACTCTGGTGCACATATGGTTTTATTTTTTATTTTATTTTTTATTTTTTATTTTTCATTTATTATTATTGTTAAGGTTTTTAAGATATACACATTTTGTATTTCATTTGTAACTTTTGAACTGGTTTTTATTAATTTTATTATAATAACAGTTATACACGTAACAAGTTATTTATGTACAACAAAAATTAGCATAATGTTTAATAATTACAGTGCAATTGGATAGTTTTTTATTAATTGCTTGCTGGTGATAGATCAATGGTAGGGTTTAGTATAGCACACACTATATTATACTATGGTGATATTCAGGTCTACCTATGCATTTTATATGTATTCAATTCTTTATAAAGTACAATAATCATTGTGGATTGAAGCAAGCCATTTTTTAACAACCTTTACACACTGTTTAGGAAATCTGTATGAGACCAACCCTAAATGGTAGATTGATGTTAATTGAATAATTATGTTGCTATTTTTCTATTTAACATGGATAGGGACTGTTTTTAGTGTTTTGGTTTCGTCTGAGGAAGGAAGGATACGAAGCCTTCCGAAAGTGCTTGTTTTATAATAAAAGTTCTTACGTTACTTTTTCAATTCCTGTGGCTCTGCTTTCACTCCGTGTCACATTTGGATTATTGCCGTTGTGATTTCAAAACCTGGGCAACAGCTTACTGTGGCAGTGCGTTTTATTTGTGCAATAGTTTACTTTGGTGGTGTGTTTCCTCTGCATTTTTGTGTTTTACCATGCGTGACAAAAAAGCTAAGCTGAGTTATGATCAGACACCCAGTAATTTGTTACACATGGCACTTTACCTTCTGCCTAGTACTGCAATAGTTAGAGCGCTAAGCATTGTTCTGCTTTGAAAGCTGTATCACCACCACAGAATAATAGTGCACAGTGCAAACAGTTTTTTAAAAGCTATAAACCCTTTAAACATTTAATTCAAGGTGCGAATTAAATATTTATCAGTTCTTAAAGCTACTTGTGTTTTCTGCTGCATACCCTAACATGAACTAGAGCTCAACATCAATGGGGGTGGGGGGGCACCAAAGATATTTTGTTAAACACCTTTATGTTGTCATAAAGGTGCTTAACAAGCAATTATTTCACTTAGTTTGGGCTGGTAATTGCAGCACTGGATGTGCTACTCATTTCTTAATATTGCCTTACACAATATCTTTTTGATTAATCTGTAGCTAAGCATGTAAAAGGACATAATATATCATTGAATTTCCAGGTATCATGAAATATGAGATTATTATAGCAGAAGTTAATAACAGTACATTAATTATGTCATGACAGCACTATCTGGCATTCAAAGTGGAAAGGTTTTCTCAGCTGAAATCTAATGGTTTGGTCATTTGTCAGAAGGGACCATTTAGTGAAAAAAAGCAAATATCTTCTAATGGAGCAGCGTTAATTTCAGTATTGTGATTGTCATAGCCATTCACTGTCTTCATGTGTATTAATTAGGAGAGCAGGTTTCTTGCATAATAGAAGAAAATATTAATTGTTGTCACTAATGCTGCCTTTAAATGAATCATGTAGCTGCTGTTCTAGAATTTATGGCAGCATCTTCAAATATCAGTAACTTCACTAACCTAAAATGCAGGAAACCTGCATGTGATAAGAGCATGTACGCAATAACAGTAACTTACTTTGTTTTTTCCACAAAGAGACTGTTTATATTTTTTGTGAGTGTGTTTTTCATATTTTTTTTGAAGAGGTATAAAAATTGCAATAAGGGTGATAAAAACCTTCCTTTTAAATATTTATCCTCACAAGTGAAGAGTGGCAAGGCCTATCAGATTTAACACATCCTGGTGAGTTGCACATCTCACTCCAGGCTAACAGATGCTGGGTCTCTTGTTGGTTAACAACTATGTCAGTTAACACTGGATAAATGCTAATGTTTCCTAATATTCAGAAACCTTAGAAGACAGAGGATTTTGCTAAGCAGATATTTTTTCCATTATGTTACAAGGGTGTTCAGTAATCTCAATATATGCATATCCAGGATGGAGGACTGTCGAAGATTGCTTACTCCATTATGAACAAATGGCCATGACATTATCCCTAATTCATACATAAATTTGGCTTCAGGCAGGAATGGTACTTTCAGGAGCAAATCAATTGAGGTATGAGTCTATCTTACTTGTAATGGAGTCACAGTTTATTAGGCTGTGTTTGTAGCTGACATTAATTCCATTAACACCTTTTGAATCTGGATTGGTTTTGTTTTGACACCATATATTTTTTATTGACACAATGGAAGCTGTTGCTTCTTGATTTCTAATCTGCACAGCACTTCTAGTTTCCTGAAATCTGGCCCTTTGATTCTTCAAGGAACCTTGTAAATATATGTAATAATTTAAGCTTGTTTTGGCAAAAATCTATATTTTGTGATGACTTTTCTCAGATGCACCTGCCACACTTCACTAGACAGCATGTGCCAGTTAAAACACACAGCCTTGATGTGCTATGAAAAAAGCAGGATCCACTCAAGATGATCTTCATAGAGGTGTTCATATATATAACACATATCATTCTGACCACAAAGTATAGAAGTAGCCTAGCCAATATAATGGACTTACGTACTTCCCTTTCTACTGTGCAATAAATTCTCAGTACAGGTGGCTGTGTTATTTAAAATTCAGAAACTAACTCTTGATAATGAAATTAAACAGCCTGCTTAAATGAAACGGAGCACAGGACAGCTGCATAAGAGACATCTGCATTTAGAAATGAAATGAAAGCTTACACCCCTTAAATGAAACGGAGCACAGCACTACATAAGGAAATGAAATGGAGCACAGCTCAGTCTCAATTGCATATGGAAATTAAATAAAATGGAGCTTACCGACCCGTGGGAGTTGACTTAGTGTGGCTACCACTACCAGGAACGGATGAGATCGTTTTTTTTTCTTCCCGCATACTTTTGTGATTTAAATTACGTAGTGTGCAGCACATCCATGAGTCAGGTCTTGCAGCTGTAAAAGTGGGAGGGTGCTTCCCTCCTCCTCGCCCTATGGTTCCGGCGCCTAAAACGGGATGCAAAGGGCGTTCTTAAACAGGAATGCCCTTTCTTTAATAAAAAAAAAAACTTTTTTTTTAAATTAAAATAAAATTAATTTCTCGGCCAGCCGATTCCAGGGGGTGCAAGTGCACACCCTTGCACCTGCCTGCGGGCGCCCTTGGTTATAAAGTATGTGACGATTCTGCTCTTATAGAGACCAAGCAGCAACTTCACACATCAGTATAGACACTGTTTTCTTGTGAATATAATGGTGGGAACAATAAGAATAATAAAAACAAGAACAGTAATGAGCCTCGGTGTCTTTTAACTTTAATAAAAATACTAAGGCAGTTAAAGAGATTATAAGCAGGCATTGGCACATCCTTACAGGTATTCCAGAGCTGAGAAGCATGATTTCACCACATCCCAACTTTAGACAAATGTAGTGCCAATTTGAAACAGCTCCTGTGTTACAAAGAACCACAAACTTTTTTACATATGAAGATGGTTAAAAAAGGCACTACAAATGTGGACTTTTTGTGTTTTGCAAATATATTAATACAAGTAAGACATTCAAACATCCCTTACCTGGAAAAGAATTTAGAGTAAACATATATGGCAATTGTGACTCTAATAATTTAGTATATTGAGCAACTTGTGACCAATGTAATGCTTAATAAGTTGGCAAAGCAGAGACTTAATGAGCGTATCAGTAGCCATGTTTCTGAAATTAAAAGGAAGATACCCACAAATGCACTGTATTAAGCAGAGAAAGGAGTTAATTGTGATTTTTAAGTTTTTTAGTTTTAAGTATTACTCATGAGTACCCGAGATATGGGAGTATAGTACATGCTACAGAAATGAGTGAATATCAGTGGATTTTACATTTGAGATCACACAATACTCCTGACTTGAATGGCTGTATATTTTTAAAACTCTGTTTAGACGAACTGCAGAAAAAGGTTTAATTAATTGCTGTGTCATGTAATTTTAAACTGTATAAAAAAGACTGGTTTTACAATTGCAGTGCTACGCCTGAAGAAGCTATACTGGTGAAAGTTTTTACTTGCGTTTTAAAGTGTCTCATTAAAGCTGAGTTATTACATCCTGCCTTGGTCCCGGTGTTTCTGCTATTTTATTCTTGGTTTCAAATCAACAACGTAGATGACTGTCGGAACAGCTATTCATTTTAATGTGGTATTCTGTATCACAGAGACATATGGAGCACATATTTTTGACATGTGTAAGATGTAGGGAGGACTGAAGTACAAAGCAACCAGGACTTTGACTTCTTACATACCAATCAAGAATAGTTAGATTTAGTACTAGCCTCAGTATCCATGTACTGATTTTTTTTTAAAGCTCTTATGTTTGGCATCCAAACATTGCTTCTTCCATTTGCTGGAATAAAGTTTGCTTGTAGAAGGTATATGGGAAGATAAAAGTATCTTGACAATCAGCTGAAGAGAGCATAGCTTGTCTGGCTATTAATGGAACTGTAGAAGCCAGGCAGTTAGCCTGAGGTTTTCTTATGTCTGGGTGAATCATGCCTGTCGGATAAAACAGAAGGTCTGCAGTTGGATCCAGAATCCAATGTTTGTGTACCAAATGAGGCCAAAGGAAGGGAAACCAAACCTGTCAAAGTGAGCAAGGAGCAATGAGGATTACTTTGCTCTTCAACATGGCGGCTTTCTGTAGAAACTCCGGAGTAAGCTGAAAGAGTAGATAACCATAAAGGAGACGGGGGGGGGGGTAATCATGAAGTAGAGCATTCCTCTGTGATTCCCCCTGATGGGAGATTAGGGCAAAGAAGCCACTGCATTTGTTGTTTGGGAGGGAAGCAAAAAGACTGCAGCAAGGCTGGCCCCACTGACGAAGTAGTGGACCTTCTCTGTTTCTGTGGGGGCACCTAGAGTTGAAGCAAACCTTCCTTTCCATTGGGAGAAGTTTTCTCATACATATCTACTGGTAATGAAGCAGCCATCAGTGAGTGGGGTGTGAGTTACTTTGAATTATTAGGAGAAGGCAATGGAGATCAAGAGACCATTAGAGTCCCCTCTCACAACCACCAAGGTCTACAGAAGTGTGCAGGTTGTAGGCGACCTAGTGTGGAATTATCTGAGGTAAGCTTGCACTATCCAAATTTGTATATCATTCTGGATTAGATGTCTGGAGGACAGATAGCGGGAGCTGAACACTATCTCATGCTTAGTGGGCATCTGTCTTTACTGCAGTGTCCAGCACAACTCCCACGTTCTATAGGAGGCCAAGGGAAGGGGACTCTACAATAAAAAGTTTAGAGTATGCCATAGAGGAGTAGGAACTCTCTCTTCTAGTAGTTGTACTTCTAGAGGGGATACCTCCGGAAAAACAACCAATCTGGAAGATGGTCATCCCAGGATAAGGCAAGTCCTCTCATCAAAAACAAAAGGGGTGATCGACTAGGGGAAAAAAGAAGGCTCTCACTCCACCCCAACTGAGCCACAGCCTCCAGGAAGGAAGATAGCGCTGTATTCCGAAATTCATTGGCAGGAAGGAAAGACAACTCCGCACAGGAGGATCTGTGGAGGCTGAACAAACCCAGGAAGATCGGGGCCCAACCAAATCCAAGGAGTAAGAGCTCTCAGATTCAGCCCAATCCAGGGAGCTAATCCACAGAGATAAATTATTCAGAAAGGAAGATGTCTTTGAGGAAGAAGCGAATTCTGGGCAGATGACCAGGTTCAGTGAACATCTTTTATGCAAGGTAGGGACAGATGTTAATATTGCACTTGTTAGTGATAGAAAACTGCCACAGTAACTGGCATTATGTCAACCTACATTTTCTGAAAAAAAACAAATTAAAGTAAGAGCCAACCAAAAACCATGGCTAAACAGCAAGGTGTACAAGCTGCCGAGGGCAAGAAACTCTGCTTTTGGGGCAAAGGACAAGAAAGGTCTAAGTGTAGCAAGGGATAATCTAAAACAAAAGGCAACAAGGAGGCCAAGAGGGAGGATGGAAAAAGGATATAAGGATGCTTCGAGGATGTGACTCGAGAAGCATGTGGCATGGCATTCAACAGCTAACTGACTACAAGACCAAGGCAGCTCAGTGCAATGATAGCAATGAATTTCTTGACAGTCTAAACACATTTTATGGCAGGTTTGAAGAGAACAACAACCTGAAGGCTGCAAAGCTTCTCAATGACCAAAAGGAGGCAGTACTCAACTTCAGTGCTATGGACGTAAGGAACCAACTGAGGAAAGTGAACCCCAGGAAGGCTGCTGGCCCTGATAACATTCTGGGGAAAGTATTGAAAGTTTGTGCAGACCAACTCAGCATGGTCCTGATGGAAATCTACAACACCCCACTTGTCCAGGAAAAAAGTACCAGCATGCTTCAAAGTTACCAACATAATCCCTCTGCACAAAAAAGCCAACCCGACCTGCCTAAATGATTACAGGCAGGTGGCCCTTACATTAATTGTACTAAAATGCTTCAAAAGACTGGTTAAAAGGCATTTGACCAAAGTATTACCCTAATCCTTTGACCTGCTGTAGTCTGCCTACTGGGCAAATAGATCAACTTCTGATGACATTTCAGTGGCACTTCACCTCACATTGAAACATCTTGAAGAGAACAACTATACCAGGCTGTTGTTTATAGATTTCTGCTCGGCTTTCAATATGGTGATTCCTATGCGACTTATAGAAAAGCTAATCAACCTTAGCATAAATAAAGGGCTGTGCAACTGGACCCTTGATTTCCTGACTGGAAGACCACAAAAGACCTTTGCTGGTAAGAACACTTCAGGGAGTAGTACAATCAACACCGGAGCACCCCAGGGCTGTGTGCAGAGTCCTCTGCTGTTTACAATCCTAACCCATGACTGGTCTGCAAAAGCTAGCAACAACCACATCATCAAATTCACAGATGACACCATGGTGGTGGGACTCATAAGTGGTGATGACGAGAGTGAATATAGGAATAAGATCAACTCCCCAACTGAAAAGTGCAATAAAAAGAAGTTATGTACTCACCATAACATTCCATCTGAGTAGGTAACTTCATTTGTCAGTAACTTACTATGCTTTAAACTACGAGGGAACAGTAAATCTCAGGGGTTTAAACTAAGAAATTAAACTAACCACACACACCAAAAAACTAAGAAAGATTTTGACAAAAAAGCACTTACAAATCGCCTAAACGCTAGGAGCTCGAAAAACTCGTGCTTGACAAAGCCGAGGCAAACGAGATCTGAGGATTGGAAGGAGGTAGCAGGGTATTATGGGTAAGGGGGAGGAGTTTGGAGCTCGGATCTCTAGCTTGGAAAGCTGCCAGCTCGGATCCAGGTCGGATCCGATACCCACAAGTTGATGATCAAATGAAGTTAACTACTTCAGATCAACAATTTGGACCTGAACATTAATAAAACAAAATAAATCATTATTAACTTCAGAAAAAGTTCTGCCATGCACCTTCCCCTCAAGATCAACAGTGAAGAGGTGGAGAAAGTCCAAACTACTAAGTTCCTGGGGGTACACATATCAAAGAATCTTTCTTAGAGTACAAACACAGGCCAGCTAATTATAAAAACCCACCAGCAACTACACTTTCTAAGAAGGCTTAGAAAAGTAAAGCTCTCTATGAATGCTTTAAGGAGCCATCAAGAGCATTATCACCAGCAACTGCACTGTATGATTCAGTAACAGTACAATGGCCAAAAGGAAGAAACTGCAAAAAATAATAAGAACAGCAGAAAGGTTTGTGGGCACTAGTCTTCCTACCTTACAGGAGCTCCTGGAAATGAGATATAAAAAGAGGCCCTGCAAAATACTGAATGACACTTTTCATCCAGCATATGGTTGGTTAACTAAACTTGCATCTGATCGAAGGTTACGGAGTATTCGCTGCAGGACCTCCAGATTCATAAACAGTTTTTATCCTACTTCAATAAGACTCATTAAAACAGATGTAAATCTAGATGCATCAAAATTATAATAGATTGTTACACTCTCATTCTTTTCCTTTTTTCATACAGTAATTCTATTTATTTATTACTCACTAAAATCAATATATTTTCATTCAAACGCAATTCCAACCACTTCCTTATGTGCAATATCACCCAATCGCACATCTGTGTATAGTGGACTTTTCTTTCCATGTGTTAATCATCTAGTATTCAGTATTGTCCAGTGTACATAAATACTGTAGAAGCAGGTGCTTCAGCTACTTAAGACTTTTACTTTTTGTAATATAGTTATTGTTTTTTGTTTTTTTTTAATACCCATCATGTCTTGTCTTTTTGTGCATGTTTTTTCCTGTTGTCCCGTTTGGTATGTACCTCTACAAACATTTGCACCAACTGGAAAGGCCACAGAAATACCTCACAAAGAGAATCCATGGCCTCCAACACCTGTCCTATGCAGACAGGCTGAAATCACTATCACTTTACTCTGTATCATACAGATTGCTCAGAGGTGATCTGTGTCTTGCCTACAAGCCAATATCGGACCCTGCCCTACTAGAGATGCTCCATATCCGTAAGTCTAACTCCTTGTGCATTACCCACTTGATAGGTCTAAATCTAATATGCGACATCAACAAAACCTGCTGGATAGACAGGTTCATCTCCCAGAGGCTGCCCCGTCTCTGGAATAGACTTCCCTTACATGTCAAATAGAGTAGCTCGCTGACCCTCTTCAAGCACAACCTAGATGAGTGGATGGGAAACCACAAGTTTGTCCCAGGGGTTCCACCTTTGTCCCTCATTGACAGGGGCGAGGGATGCTGACTGATGTTTCTTTTTTTGGGGATAAACTCTGGCTAGGCTTTTAAGGGCCCCAGGGCCATTAGCTTAGTAACCTTCTAAGATCCTATGATAAAAGAGCTGACCCACGAAATTTTGTTTAGGCAGCACTTGTGTTTTCTAAATGACAATAAAGTTTCTTTGAATCTTTGAATCTGAAAAATGCGAAGTCAGAAACTTAAATGTATGTCATTATTTTGGGGTCTTCAATCTTTGGATTATCCCTATGATCTGTCAAAGGACCACAATTTTTTATGAGAAACTGACTAAAAATATGGGGCTTAAAGCAATAAAATAATAAATTGTTGGATCCAAAGAGAGCCTCGGATCTGAAATAACTCTCCCCCACCCTAATAATTCTGGGTCCGAAGATGTCAGATCCAAGAAAGCCTCAATTTTCTGAGAGAACCTACTATCTGATGGATCCCTGCCTCATGATCTGAAGAAGAGAAAGCTCTAACCAATTGGATCCGAGGGGGTAGAGGAGTTAGGATCTGAAGAAGACTCTTGATACCTCTGATCCAAAGAGGCTGTCCAATCATATGTGTAAACCTCTTAGAACAAGGAAACTGGACATAGAAATTGTCTTAATTTTTTTATGGCTAAGTATTGGTCTCATAAACTTAGAAAGTAAATAGAAAAAACAGTATTTGTACTAGCATGAATTTTCTGAAGGGTACGAAGTATGAAACTCAAAGGTATGACATTATCTTCTGAGTCAGCTTTTCAAAGGTTTGCTAGTAATTTGTTAGAAAACCATAATTTTTATGAAAGATGGACCTAGACATTGTGTGTAAACTGCACTGTTGAGAGGCATGTGTCTGATACCTAATATCCGGCATAACTCTTCAGTCAGTCAGATCCGAAGGCTAGGATCCAATGACTACCAGCAGCCAAGTGGAAGAAACATCATGGGGCTGAATCTGTCAGATCCACGGGAGACTTTGGATCTGAGAGAGGTGGATCCGAGTCCCTTGTTGAGTATTCTGTTTCTTTTGAATGGGGCTTGAGCTCCGACAGAAACCAATCAAAAAATCCTAAAGAAACGAGCTGCTTGAAAATGTATCAAACGGCTTGATCCATCATTTCTTTCTTTCTTTTTTTTTTTTTTTTTTTTTTTTATCAGAGCAAAAAGGAACACATACAGACATCCTCTACCTGACAAACATGTGATGCCAGTTCAGGATCTGCCTAGTTGACTATACCTGCACTATCTCTTTTTGCAAAGTACATTAAACTATGTAACTAGAGTAAGTAGTCATGTATTTCAATAAATTTAATACCACACCAATGAATCACAGGGAGAAAATAGACTAAAGACACAGTGATAAAAAAAATATATTTAACATTTGTTAACCGGGAAAGTCTGACTTGGAACGAAGGCAATTTTTAGCGGAGGTCCGGGGAGAACTGCTCCAGATGCATGTCCTTTGTATATACAGAGGGCCAGGACATCTAGCATAACATCCCACAGCAAAAAACTATTAACTAAAGTAGACAGCAAGACAGGACTTGTAAAGAGGAAACTAAAGCCTTCTTAATTCACTCTAAATCTACAAACTACCAATTCCATGACAGGGAAGTAAGCCAATAACAATAATGGGATTTCACTTTGCATGCATTTAGTGAAGGACACTTAGCAAGGAAAAAGAAAACCAATAACCAGAAGAAAATGGAAATCAACGTCTTCAGCCACAAACAGCTGCTAAGAGAGGAAAGAAGCATCAAGAAAGAATAATCAAAGTATCCAGACAAAAAACAGAGGAATTTCTGAAAATAAAACCTCTTACTGCTCAAGACTCTGAATCTTACATCTAACCACAACACTGGCAAATGAGATCTGAGGACTTAAGGACAGTGAGTGAGTAAGTACATTATGGGAAGAGGGAGGAGCTTGAGACTAGGATCCAAAGTCTAGGAAATGCAGCTGAGCCAGATTGGATCCAAGACCCATCAGTGAGGAAGAATAAAAAGGATTATATCAGATCAAAAAATCATTATTTAGAGGGACTGATGAATGTTAAACTAGTGCAAAATAGGGGGAATCCCAGAGAACAAGTCGAGGAGCAACTGTAGAATGCTAAACAAAAAATAAGTGATTACCTCAATAATATTCATGAGTTTAGAAAGACTGCTGTCAAAAACTGTTTTTTGATAACTCTAGAGCACAAAGACTTTTAGCATAACGACCCAGGCAACAGAAAGTAAAAAGGGCTGTTATCAAGCTTAGTGAGCCTATAACAAAGGAAGATAAGAGATCCTGCAGAAGTATTAGAAATATTCCGGAAATTTTATGAAAGTCTGTATAAAGCAGAGAAATATGGAAATCAAGAAATGGTACAAATGGAATGTTTATGAAAGAATTAAATATGCCAAGGTCAGAGGGAAATGAGGCTCAATTACTAATAGGCTAGGAGGAGATGAGATAAAAATGGTGATGCATCAACAATCTACAGGGAAATCTCCAGGAATAAATGTTATTCCTGTGGAAATTTGGAAGCTAGGAGGAAAAAACTGATAAAGATCTAAAAGGTTTAGTTTAACAGTATCTTAGGAGAAGGAGGAGTGGAAACATCTTGGAAGACAGCTGTGGGGGCTGCAATACCTAAAGAGGGTAAAGATCCATGGGATCCAGCTTCATATAGGCCCATTTCAATACTAAACCATGAGTATAAAGTGTTCATGTCTATAATGGCTAAAAGAATGGTAAATGTGATGCCAAAATTGATAAATATAGATCAATGTGGTTTTGTGGAGGGGAGGCAAACACTTGATAACATTAACAGAACACTGATGAACCAGAGGTAAGCAGAATGTAAAAAAAGTCACTGTTGTTAATAGGTCTTGATGCAGAGAAAGCATTTGACAGAGTAAGCTTGGACTTCATGAGCAGGGCAATGGAAACAGTTGCTTTCCTTGACAAAATTATAAGGTTGATTAGGAATATATATATAAGGAATCGGAAGTGAAAATTAAAGTGTGTGGGGTCCTCTCTGATCATTTCTGCTTCAGTAGAGGAACCAGACAGGGGTGCCCTCCTTCCCCTTTGTTGTTTGCATTATATTTAGAACCACTGGCAAAGAAAATAAGGGACTCAGAAATTCAAGGATATAATTGGTATGGTAATCAAAAATATATTATTACTTTTACCCGACAAAACTAGAAAGAGATATTGCAGTGTTGTGGAAAATCTTCTCGGGATACAAAATTAATAAAGCTAAAACAAGGGCAATAGCAGTAAATTATGTACCCACACAAAAACTGTTCCAGCAGTATCCACATTTATGGGGACATGATTAAGTGAAGAATTTAGGAGTATGAATTAAAAAAAAGGATTCTCTTGTGGCAGCCTAGGATATGTGGGAGGAGACTAAACAAAAGATCATACAAAAACTGAGAAATTAGAAGCATTGTTCTACGGATATGGATAGTAAGATACAGACAGTTAAAATGTTTTTAGTCCCTTTAGTTTTATACACAAGCCAGGTATATTTTTATCAACCAGAGGAGAAGTTGTGGACAGTAAGAGATGAAGGATTTTATCTGAGAGGGAAGACAGCAAATGTCAAGTGGGATAAGTTGATTCTTCCAATAGAACAAAGTGGACTAGGATTACCTGATTTGAAGGGGTATTTTAGAGCAACACAGTTAAGGGTCTTATACATAGCACAAGCAGAAAATTATAATTCAAAGTGGAAAAGGATGATGATCATACAGGGGAGAAACTCAAAAAGCAAGGAGAGACTGGGATTTTGGATGCAGACCCTTAAGGAAAACAACAATAATCATACAGAATATTATATTCATAATGTAGCAGTATTTAAAGAATGAAGCCAGTACGGTAAAACAGAAAAGAGATTTGGCCAATAGGGATGACTGCAATTAAAGATACAGACAATAAGCAAGAAGGGGCTGGAATTTATTGGAGAAAACTGACAAAGGATCCAAGGCACTGGGAGCAAATAACTAGAAAGGGAAAGGTAATAGAATGGGAAGACACCAATAATGTATTTGGACTGCAGGTTAGAGATTGCCTTCTTTTATCAAGGACTGATATCAAAGTACAGGGAAAGAGAAAGAAATTGAGGGGTCCTAAACGAAATTCCAGCACTGGTAGAGTTTTTAATAGAATCTAGACCAGCACCTGCCGTTAAGAAGGAATAATTAGTACAGCATATAAAATATTACATGACAATTATAAGAATCAGAGGAGGTTAGAAAGGATTGAGAAGAGAGATTGGATAAACAATTCACAAACAGACAATGGGGGTGACATAAATATATATATATATATATATATATATATATATATATATATATATATATATATCTCAAATATGCAACAAGGTCTAGAAGATTTAGGATCTTTGCTTGGAAGTGTTTACATAGGCATTTTTATACCCCAAGTAGGCTCCAAAGAATTTTAGCTCAAGTAGACAGCAAATGTGGGAGATTTAGTGAGAAAGGAAGAGGTAACTGGGAAGATATTTTCAGGGCGTGTAATGAGTTGGCAGACTAAGGACTTCCTGCAGAATACTCTGTCAGGGATACTAGGTAAGCAGATTGGTGTAACTGAGGAGATGATTTTCTTGAGCTACGATACAGAACCAGAATTGCTTAGACATAGTAAGGCAATTATGGTGGCTGCCAAATAAGCAATTACTAAAAAATGGAACTCAAAGTCTAAACCAACTTTATTAGAAGTAGTGAATACAGTAACAGAGATAAAAGAACTGGAATTGGGATTTTTAGAAAAGGGAAGGAGCAAACTACACAGGAAAAATGGGAATTGTGGGAATAATACAGGCAGACGAAGAACAAGGTTTAAAAGAAGGCAGATGTTGAATGAGCTATGTAACACTTAACTGACAATGACCGGATATTATAAATGATGTACAATGCTTGCAATTACAGTTGTTTCAATGGGGTCTGTGATGTATAATGTTTGCAATTAAAGTTGTATTAATATGGTTTGTTTTTCATTTATACAAATGTAAGATTGCCTATGTCATACGTGATAATTTAATAAACATGTTTTTTGTTTATATGTAAAAAAAATTATTTTGATGAACCCAGTAAACAAACCTCTTCCATTTACTGGAGTAGAGTTTTCGTGTTGAGGGTTTATGAGAAAATAAAAGTATATGTCGGACAGATGAAGAAAGCATAAGTTGTCTGGTTAGTAAGGGAATTGGAGAAGCCAGGACATCAGTCTGAGGTTTGATATGTCCGGATGAATCATGCCTGTTGGGTGAGACAGGAGGTCTCGAGTAAGTTCAAGAATCCATGGTTTGTGAAGTAAGTGGGGCTAAAGAAAGGGGAACCAAATCTGTCCAGGCATGTAAGGTGTAATGAGGATAACTTTGCACTTCAACATGGCAGCTTTATGTATCATGAAAAACAGCATTCCTCTGTGATACCCCTGTGATGAGGGAAAAATAGCTGCTCATTTGTTGTTTAGGGGATAGGCAAAAAGATCGTAGCAATGCTGGCGACACTGACAGAAAATCATTCCCGCTACATTCTTGTTGAGGGACCACTCATGAGGTAGAAGAATGCAGCTGCTCCACTTGTCTGTCATCACGCTGGACTTACCCGGAAGGTGCATTGCTATGAGAAAAAGGTTCAATGAGATCACCCATTGCCACACTCTGAGCACTTTTCAACACAAGGGATATTATCTTGTTCCATTTGTTGATGTACAAAACTACTAACATATTGTCCATTTGAATGGCAATCATCCTCAAAAGGACAGCATTCTGAAAGGCCTGTAATGCTAAAAGCACTGCTCTCATCTCTCTGTGGCCTCTTCAAGGGACCAAGTGCCTTGGACTGTTTTCCCCAGAAAATGCCCCACCCCTGCTGGGACGTGTCCGTGGCTACTATGGCCTTTTCCTGAGAGGGAATGAATGGACAGCTATGTAGAACCTGGTATGATTGAATCCACCACTTCAGATCCCTTTTCCATGCATGGGTGATTCGTACTGAAGTAGACATGGGTTGGTAAAGTATAGACCATTGTGTTGCTAGCATCCACTGTAGAATCCTTATGTAACATCTGGCTAAAGATACTAGCGTCATTACCGCTGACATTGATCCTAGAGCGTGCAGGACCAAGTGAGCTGAAATCTTGGTACTGCAGATTATTTTTCTCACCTGTGATCTTATAGTCTGAGCCCTTGATAGAGGCAGTGAGGCTATCATTGACTTTGTGTTGAGCAGTCTTCCTATAAATTCCATATTCTGAGTTGGTTCCAGTTGAGACTTTTCATAGTTTATGCTTATCGCCAGATGAGAGCATGTCTGGAGAACTTGATTTCTTGCCTTTATTAACAGATACCTGATTGAGGTAGTAAACAGCCAGTCATCTAGATATGGAAATACCCAGAATCCTTGCAGTCTCAAGTGAGCTGCTACAAGCATAAAAACCTTCTGTATTGCCTGTTCATCTTTATGTGACAGTATGCATCCTGAAGGTTTATCGAGCATATCCAGTTGTCCTTGCCCAGTAAAAGGGAGAATGGACTAAACCATGACCATCTGGAACTTGGTGCATTGGACTGACTTGTTTAGGATGCTGAAATCTAAAACCCGTTTCCAGTCCCATTTTCTTTGGCACTAAAAAGAATCTTGAGTAAGTTCTGGATTCTAACTGGTCTGTTCGGACCTCTTGGATGATTCTTTTTTTCTAGCAGCTTTTGTACCTGAATTGCTGCTTGTTCCCTCTGACTGGGTGGAACATTGAGGATTTTTATTGAAATTGCAGAAGGAAGGGAAAAGTGTATTATATAGCCTCTGGAAATTATCCTCTGTTGATGTTTCTAGCCACGCTCTTTGGTGCAGGGATAGAAGACCCCAGATTGCCTCCAGAGGAGGACATTCGGGCCTCTTTTCACAAATGCTGGAAGGGTCTGTCAGAGAAAGAATGTCGGAACACCTGGTTTTGTGGGCCACCTCTGCCACGGGGCTGCATCTACCATTAGAGTCCCCCTCCCTACCCCTGAGGGAACTTCCTCCAAGTGTGTCCTGGAGAGGTCCCTGTGATTATTTGAACCAGATCTTTTGACTGCCTCACTGATTCTAGAAAAGGATCTTTGAGGGGTTGAAAAACGTACACCCATGGCAGAGAGGGTCTTTCTGTCCTTCTCACACCTGGATAATGTGTCCTTCACTTTGGGGCCAAACAAAAACATGCTGTCAAAAGGAGCATTGATGAAAGACTTGAAGACCTCCACAAAATCACATAAGCACATCCAGGCATGCTTCCTCACAGAAAAGCCTGAACCCACTGCCCTTGATGTTCCTTCGGCTACATGTGAAATGAGCCTCGTGGAAGAATTAGAAATAGATTGCAGGGTAGCCAACTGAGAAGTCACGGACATTTGTACTTCTTCAGAACTGGATCCTGAGAGGGCATCTGAAAGCCCCTTAATCAAATCCCTCTGTAACCTTGTGAAATGTGTCAAATAATTCAGTGACCTTAAGGCAAACTTCACTGAAGCATAGACACACTTCCCAAATCTGTCCATCACCTGCAACTCCCTGTTGGGAGGATGAACACTGGAATTCTCCTCGGCACGTTTCTTTTTAGTGGCCACTGCCATGACCACAGCATCAACAGGCACCCCCTTTTCACTAAAACTGTTTGTTCATAGGTGGTGCCATAATTTTGTCTGGTCTCCGAGGTATAGGTTCACTAGTGCTGTGATCCTTCCATGCCCACCGACAGATCAACTCAATGTGCTCATTGGTGGGCGGATTCACCCAGGAGGTAGACAGGCCAGTACCAAAAGCCTCCAGGAATACAGACTCCTCTTTGCCTTAGGATTTCAAGGATGTCTCCAAATGAGACATCTTCACGAGATGACCACGGGGAGCCTTCACCTTCACTGAAGTCCGTATCTTGTGTGACAGACTTCTCTGGGAAATCCAAGTGCTTCCTCTTACACGTCTTCTCCTTAGAGACCTCCTCAGTGGGATGTTCTGGAGAGCTATCAGAAGAAGTTGCAATACCCTGATGGGAAGCCTGGGGTTTCCTTACTGACTGTCTCTGTGGAAAGGAGGGATGAGACTCCAAGTGCAGAGATATCAAGGCTGAAGACTGAAGATTCAAGGGGGTAGAAACCATTTGGGTTGTTGAGGTAGACAATTCTCTCTCCATAGACTTGAAAGTAGACCTCCTCAGAGAGGGAGAGGACATTGGATCTGAAAAGGCAAGCTTTTGGACCATTGTCCCTCCCTGCTCTGAAGACAATCTCCCAAGGCAGAAGCCAAAGCCGAGCTAACCAGTGCCAAGGCTCTGAGGCAGAGAGACAACTCTGATAACACCTTGGATCTGATAGGGAAGCCTCGGTTCTGAGAGCTCTCTGGATCTGACTGAACTGAAGAGCTCAGAGTGAACTTTGGATCCAAGGATAAAGTTATCCTCGGATCAGAGTCAGATGGAGCTGGATGGCTCAGATCAAAGGACTCAGACAGTGGAAGGAGTCAGAGGAGGAACTGGTAAAGGGGGTGTGATGAAACACAGGACCTCCTGACCCAAAGGGGTAGGAGCAAGAAAGGCACCTGTCAGACTGTGAGCCAAGAGAATCCTTCTCAACACTCTTTCCACATCTTCTTCCATTAAACTCTTGGAAAACTGAGTAGAAATTACAGAAGGGGACCTGGGTCTCTCCAAAAAAAAGGTGAGGGGACCCTGGATGGGACTGGGTCCACAGAAGGGGAATATCTGGTCCTTGGCAGATAAGTATTCCTTCAAGGGTCGGTTGCCTTCTTCAGTGGATCTGAAGAAGTCAGATTCGATAATTCTTTCTTCTTCTGCTTCGGATTCGATGTTGAGGTCAGATCCGATAAATCTCTTTCTTCTGGTTTGGATCAGAGATTGAGGTCTGATTTGATAATTCAGACCTTTTCTTATCAGAGTCCAATGGGGAGGTCGGATTGGATTGAGGTCTTTTTCTCGATTGCTCAGATGCCTTGGAGGAAGAGGTAGAAGGACTTGGAGAAATAAAGAAGGAAGCAACCCTTTCAAAATCAATTTATTTTTTCTTTCAACCGGGGTCTGGGATTAAACCCATGGCAAATATCACAATCCTCTTGTAAATGAAGAGGCCCAATGCAGTATACACATAAAGTGTGGGCATCAGATAACAGGATTTTGTGCCCACACTTCAGACATTTTTTTTACCCCAGCTGGGCCTTTCTCTTTCTCTGCCATAGTCATAACGAAACAGAAGTTAACAGGAAACAACCAAAATATGTATGTATGTATGTATATATATATATATATATATATATATATATATATATATATATATACACACACATTTTTTTTTTTAAAGAGATACAATACATACAGAGACTACCAGCAATGGTAATGAAACTACACTAAAACTGTAGCAAGGGAAAGAATACTAACGACAGTATTCAAAGGTACGGAATGCACAGAAGGAAGAAATAGGACAGAAAGATATTTTAACTAGTAAAAAAAAAAGGTAATAAGCTAAAGTGATAAGGTAAGGGATTATAGAAAACTAAGAAATTTAAAGATTTGTTAAGAAAGGATATAAATTCACAAGCTTAAAACACTTACCTGCTCAACAGTAACAGTTACCACATCTTTCACATAAAGCAGCAAACAAGATCTGAGGTACCTGAGGTTGGTGCATTATGAGTAAGGGAGAAGCTTGAGAGTTTTTGGTTGCCATGAGCTTTAACAATGGCCAAGTCAGATCTGAATCCATCAGTTGAGGGTAGAATGAAAATTGACAACATCAGATCCATGATTATAAAGTTTGCATGACAACACTGCTAGATTAACAAGCGCTTTAAAAAGAATTATAGGTCCTGATTAGTGTGGGTTCATAGGGGAAGGCAAATGTTTGATAATATAAACAGGGCACTTAAGATCCAAAATGAAGCAGTAAGGGATAAGCATCCATTACTAATTATCAAACTAGATGCAGAGAAAGTATTCAACAAGGTGAAGTGGGAAATCTTGGATCAGGTGTTAAGAGACTGACCTTCTGGAGATTTGGATTTCACTGATGGTTAGAATTTATGCAGGGTCGACAGCAATGCTGAAAATGAAAGGTGAGCTTTCAACTTTGTTGGAGAAGTTTAGGGGAACATGAAAGAGCTATCGTCTCTACTCTTTACTGTTTGTGCTGTATTTGAGCCTTTTTTGCCAGGCAACTTAGACTTTCAGACATTCAAGGTTATAAGTGGGGGTCTGTTCAAAAACAGGAAAAAATTGTTCATTTTTGCAGGTGATGTCCTACTTTAACAGACCCAGAAAGGTATATTAAAAATTTGTTTGGAAAGTTTAAAAAAAACTACTATAAACTGGCAGGGTTTAAGTAAATGCAAGCAAAACCAATACAATTACTTTGAACTCTGCGCCTACAATGGAGTTGGTATAGGAATACTCTTACCTTTGGGAACATGACTTTTTCAGACACTTAGGGGTTTGGATGATGAAGGATGTGCAGAGTGCAGCACATAACATGCAAGAAGAAACAATCTCTAGGATAGTATCTAAACTTAGGAGATTGAGAATATTGTTTATAGATGAAGACAGTAAAATACAGGGGATGAAAATGTTCCTGGTCCTTTTGATTTGTGAGGTAGGTGTACTTCTATCAACCTCCTCAACAATACTGAAAGAAACTCAGAAATGAGCTACAGGAGTTCTTTTGGGGTGGGAAAAAAGGTAAGAATAAAATGAGATATGACTCTCCCTCAGGAGCAAGTAGGACTGGGGGTTGCCAGATCTGGAGACCTATTGTAGGATGATCCAGATTAGACTAATATAGCTAGCCTAGACCCATGACCACCAGGTTAAATGGAAAATTATGACATTAACTCAGGGTGCACAGCAATTATAAATCACAAGTAACATCAGGGATATGTTTTATAACAAGGAAGAAGTGAATTACATAGATCAATACATTGGAATGTTTATTAAAAATATTATAAAATAAAACATATATGGACGTTAAAATCTGGCAGAATCTTGTTCTTCCAATGGGATTACTTTGAATTCACAATCAAAGGTAATCTAAAGAGGTTGCCTCAATGCAACCCAAGTCACACTGACCCATCAGGCATTATACAGACTCATGGTGAAGTGATGCTGACATACCGGGGATTCACCATTTTTAACTATACAGATTTAACAAATTCCCTAGCACATTTTACTATTTTTAATGAGAGTTTTAAGTTTGTTCCCACACCCAAATTTACTCTTGTGGATGCTATTATTCAACTTAAGCTTTACACACAAACTGAATTTTATGATCACCCTGGATAACAAGGTACCTTCTGATGAACTTATTTTTCCTGAGGTTTCTAATAATAACATAGTTAGGAAAAAGAGTATTTACAACCCTCCTTTGAATTCCACCCTGGCAGTTTTTGAAAGAGCATGTGAGAGGGAATTTTTTAACTTACAATACATCCGTACTCTTTACAGTCACAATATGACTACAGAAGAAAAAGAAGCTATGTTAGAACGAAACCAGGTAAGGGAGGAGATATTTTTATCACAGACAGGGTTGAATACACATGTACTATATTCAGCATGTTACACGACACTGACAAGTATAATGTGGCCTCTAGGTATGAGATGTCTATTGCATACAAAAAGATAGACATCCTTTTGGAAGATGCCTTGATACAGGGTACTGCTGATATTGACACACACAGAGTTTTACTCAACAAATCCCCATATACCCCTACTGTGTTTGGTATCCCTAAGACACATAACGATACCTCCTGTCATCCATACAAACTTACTGTGGTGGCTAACAACCCAAAGACATATAACAACCCAAAGACATACCCTTTACCAGTATACATTGATCGTACACTTAAAGAATCTATTAAACAAATTCAACATATATTAAAAGACTCTTGGGACTTTCTCGGGAAGATTAATGCACAAGTTTTTGTTCTCTCGGTAAGTTTTTCTACTACTGATGTTATGGATTTGTTTTCTTCCATTCCTTACTGTGCTGGTTTGGATTTGTTCCATGAAGCCATTGCTGAATTTACTGAACTTAACGGCTCTACTATTAATGTTATCATTGATATAATGGAACTAGTTTTTACCAACAATTTTGTTGTATTTGAGGGTGAATATCAATAGACAAACTAAATGTGTTGCCATGGGTGCATGTTGTGCCTCAATATATGCAAATCTTGTGTTATACAGTGGGAAAAGAAATTTGTTTTGTCCAGCTGTTTTTCTTCCAGATGGCACACTTATCTGAGGTACCTGGGTGACATTTTCTTCCTCCTTTTTGTCATTCACTGGACACTTTGGTTATGATTCTTTTGATTACCTAGATGTAACTATTTTCAAGGATTATGCTAGTAACACATTTGCTTCTAAAATATTTCGCAACCCTATTTTTTCGAATAGTTACTTAGATTACCAAAGTTGTCACCCTCAATGTTAAATGCAACATTTGTAAAGGTCAACTGTTAAGAGCTGACCAGATGTAGTATACTAGAGATTTCTTTAATGTAGAAGTGGATATTTTGAGAAACATGTTTATGGAAAGGTGGTACTCTACAGATTTTCTCAGTGATATTCTCACTGATGTCACCCAACTTTGGGGTAAAAGATATTTGCCACTGTTGCTTCATGACAAAGCAGCACCTACAGAAACACATACACAGGTTGGCACTTTGAACATTATTCCCACTGGTAACTTTTCACATGCACTAATGACGACATACAGTAATTATGCGAAAAACATTCAGGACATTGTTAAAAGGAACTGGATCATTTTTATGATGGATGAAGTTATTTTCAAAACTTTAGGTACTAAGCCCTCATTTGTGTTCAAAAGGGGATATAACTTGAAATACATTTTTGAACACCCATACCATGCCCACCCACCCACCCACATCATAATGACAAAAAAGTACTATGGAATGTGGTGCATGTCATCAATCTACTTACATTCTAGACAAGACAGAAGTCTTAGTTGTTAACCACTAATGAAAGTCAGGTTGGCAAATGGGAATTGTTTAACTAAGGGATTTATACATATTTCCATTTGTCAAACTTGTTTTAGTTTCTATACTGGTAAAACTGAATGTCAGTTTTGTAAGAGAATTTATGAGCATATTTATGCTATCAACAAAATTAACATGAACAATGTACTGTGTAGGCATGCTCAAAGTTCTGAGGGATTTACTAAGTTTTTGTTTGCTATTGTAGAAACAGTACCTTATGATTTTAGAGGGGGAAGTTGGGAGATGAAATTAGAGATGAGAGAAATGTTTTGGCTGCTTAAACTCAATGCTGCAAATGACAAGGGTCTCAATGAACATATATCAATAGTACCTGTGTTAAAACTTACAGCTCCTCAACTACAATGACATTTTAAAAGCTTTTATCAAGTGTATTTTGTGTAATTTTTCCATACATGTCAAAGTAACTGATAACAAGTAACAAATAACAAATTTTAACTGTAATTTGCTTATTATGTAACTGTTCACTTATAGTTCGCTTATTAGACATTTTAACATTTTATGGGCTTATTTTAATTGTTGCCATCACTTCACAACTGTGCTATTTGTCCCATGTTGTGCTTTTACATACTTTTATACATTTTTATATTTTTATTTTTTATATTTTTATATACTGTTTTTCAATTCTGCACTTATGCAATTCAGACTTCAAAGTTCTAATTTACTTTTGTTTCTAATGCACTCATTGACTGAGTACTTTGCACTTTAAGAAAAAACAAGGAGTATTTTTTTTACTATGAATGTGAACATGCAACTCTTACTTTACTTAAGAGCGTGCACTTCTTGATTCAAATGGTTCTGATGAATCCTATAATTAATGGATGAAAGCGCTCAACCTTTTTATTGTTTTTAATATTAAAGTGGATTTTGTTATTTACCCCTTTAATTCTGGCTGTTGGTCATTCACAGTATTGTTTTATGACTTGTTCCTAAGGAAAGTGACTTTTGAGCTTGTTTTTGAACATTTACTGTTTTGGCTCCTTCAGGAAGCAGAGCACTATGTGGACTGTTTTTTCTTTTAATTTGAGTTTCAATGCTTTGGAGGCAAAGGCAGACCACACTAAGATACTGGGGACAAATACTCGATACAGGAAGAATACAAACATGGAATGAAGTCAAGTTAACATACGATTATTTTTGTGAGAGACCAATCAGTCTCCTGGGGCTTGACAAAGGAGCTGCAACCAAGATTGATAAGTATTATACTGGAGGGCGATGTTGGACCTACGTTGTTGTACATGCCAAAATGCTTGGGAACTTATGATGTAGTTTAACAAATTACAACAGACATAAATTCCAGGAGAAATAATATTGGGATTTACCTTTACATCGTTGATCCCAATATGGGCGACACGACTTCCACAAATACCAAAGTACGAATGTCTCCAATGTCGAATTCCGAATAATCAAATGACAAAACCTCGCCCCTTTTTGACCCATGGTAGCACTGGTGTGGAGGTGTGGCGCGGCCGGAAATGTCGAAATTCTACATATTTGCGATATTTAAAATTTTTCGCGATTTTGATTCACTTAAATGAGTCGATTAAGTGGCCAATCGACGATATAAAGGTAAACCTAATATTGGTACACAAGTATTGCTAAAGATTTAGTCAGGCCTGGAGCAAGAACATAACCAATGAGAATTGAAATACTGCTTGAGACTTTTCTTGAACTGAGACAGGGTAGTCTCTAGAGTAATGTCAGCAGGCAGTGAGTTCCAAGTTTTGCCAACAGAGTTGGCAAATAGAGAGTCACCAGCTGAGTTATTGGATTTGACAGTTTGAACTACCATTCTATTATATGAGTGAAATAGTCTGAGGCTGCAATAGGGGTAGATAATGTTTTTAAGTGCAGGTGTATTTTCAGGTTGATTAAGTACTTTATAAGCCACTATAAGTTGGTTGTACTGAATTAGGCTGAGCAATTCTAGCCAACCAAGATCATTTAGGTTTTTACAGTGATGTGTTATGTAGGGCATGCCAGTGGCAAATCTAGCAATGTGATTACAGCAGCTAGAGAATTTATTAAGATCATTTTTGTTTAAGTTGGTAAGTAAAAGGGAGGCATAGAAGAGGGTAGAGAGTAGATGAGAGCAGGCAATGGCAGTTCTAGCAGGTGGGGTTAGAACTGGTTTAATCCTATATAGTGAGCCAAGTTTTCTATTGATGGTTTTGATAGTTTGATTGACATGCATATCAAATTTAAGATGGTTATCTATGATAACACCTAGAAGTTTTGTGTAGACATCTGGGGAGATTATGATGCCATTATTAGATTTAATAGAGAAGGACAATACCGAAACCTTCAAGAGGGGGAAAAAAGTAGCAGTTTTGTTTTGTTGGAGTTTAAAATCAGACGATGATCAGAAAGCCAATTTTCAACTATATTAAAAGTATTCTGGGTTAATGTCTGCAATACTGGCTGGGAGGTGGCAGAGCAAATCAAAGCGGAGCCATCCGCATATTGAATGCAGTTTGCTTTTGGAATAACAGGATGAAAGTCATTAAAAAAATGGAAAACAAAAGAGGTCCCAGAATAGACCCCTGAGGGACACCTAGGGTGTTGGGTAGGAGGTTGGATAGTTTATTCTGCCAAAGGATGGCTTGTTGTCTATCACACAGATAAGATTGGAACCATTGGAGAGAATGATTGTCTAAAAAGATTGTTTTCAGAGTGTGGATGAGTAGTTGGTGGTTAACCACATCAAAATCCTTTGAGAGATCCAAAAAAAGGGCTGAGGATAATTTGCTATTGTTTCTGTTATAGTTTATAGCGTTGGAGAAGGCGAAGAGGGCTAAGGTGGTACTATGATGTGATCTGAAGCCATACTGAGAGTTAGCCAGTAGGTTGCTCTGAATTAGATAGTGCAGAACCTGTTTATGGATGCACTTTTCCATAATTTAAGCCAATGGTGATAAGATAGCTATGGGTGTAAAATTAGACCATATATTATGGCACTGTGAGGCTCTCAGTCAATTTAAGGCGGCATTTAATGATCAGCTATGAACAATATGGGAGAGGAGGTACATTTGATTAAAGAGATGTTCCTGCTTGGGAAGCCTGAATTCGCAGCCTATAGTCATATTATGGCATTAATTACGTTGCTAATAATTGTAGCAAAGAGAGACATTACTGGGAAGTGGCGATCTAATTTATCACTGGAGATAGAAGAGGGCAATCAATTATGGAAGAGAAAAAGTCCAGGAAATGGAGAGAGGAGCTAAAACTAGAAGACGCTACTTGGCCAACAAATGGAGTCATTCAGATAACATACAGTGATACAGGATGATTTCCTGGGTGGGCAATAGGGACATCCACTATTTGCTGTAGGTGCATTCAATGGGCAAGGGAACAATCTACTCTCTTACAGGTGTTTTTGCTTAGGTTAAATAAGAGTGCTTCCAGTGCTGCATGCATTTGTTAACATCATCGCTAGAAAATAAACAGGTATACATAGCTTGTTATACAAGTTTTTTTGTGCCTAAATTGTTTACCTTCTGTTGGGTTATTAGCTTTCATATGTAATGAATACTAAAATCTATAAGAATATTATTTACTTAATCATAATGAAAACTGGTAGTGCCAGAATCTAGACACACAGACAAGCCAAAAAATTTAAAAACTTTTGGCTAATAGAGTCTGCCAGATACTTTTGTATTTTTGCCGGATGGGCTGGAATGCCTGTCATAGGAAATACCAGTTGCTTGCAGACAGGCAATGTTAACATGCCATTTGGTCGCTTCAGTGTACTATTAATGAAGTTTCTGATAAAAGATCACAAACTGGTTACCTAGACTTTGACTTATACAGAAAAGAAAGCTATAAAAGTGAATCTTTGCAAAACTGGACAAACTTGCTTTACGAAGAGAGGCTCATACTTGTTTAGAACTTACATGAACATAGTGGTTTATTAGAAGGAAGGTTGGGGGGATTTCCTCTCCCCAGTCTCTTGTAAAGTGATGTACTGTTGACATCTGGCAGAATTACAACTCTAGAATGACTGTGATTGAGCTGGGAAAAGAAAAAAATTGCCAAATGTATTTCTGCACTACAAGACTAAACAAGATGTTATATGTTTATTACTCTAAGGTTATGTACTCTGTCAATAAAGCATTGAATGTGAAGACATTGCAACTCAGAAACTCTTCTTGCAAAAGCCAAGAGCAATGAGCAAAACTGTTTTCCATGGTAAGAACCTCAAGTAACCCCGATGAGCTGTTTCACAAATGGAGCAAATATTTGTTTGTCCAAGACAAAAATTAAGATCCCAAGGTGAAGTCACCTGTTTTCTAGGAGGCTTGCTATGTAGCAACCCATTTCAAAAATTTATTTTATATGCATTGAAAGAAGGGAGTCCATGGGCAGACATGCGGAAATGGCCAACAGATGTACCTGGGTGAAGAAGTAAGATAGACCAAATGATGATAACTTAAACAATGTGGAACCAGAGAAACTTTAGCCTTAAAAGGATCATGGTTCTCGTCTTGGCACCAACTACAAAATATTTTTTATTTGTTAATATATGACTTTCTAATAGCAGGTTTTCTTGCCTCCTTTAACACCTGTTGCATATCCTCAGAAAATAGGAATTAAGACTATCATCTAGGCACTTAGTTGGAGTTGTATGGAGTCGAGATGTATCAAACAAACACCCCTTTGTCTTGTGTAACCAGATCCAGTCTGTCAGAAGGCTTGTGGTATGTGTCCTTGGCCATTTACAAAAAAACAAAGAACCACTGGTGCCTGGGCCAGAAGGAAGTCATGATCTTTTTAGAGTCCTTCAGAATCTTCAGAATTACCCTGGATATTAGTGGAAATGGTGGAAAAGCATACAGGAACATTTCTGTCCAAGAAAAAAAAAAAGCATCTGTTTTCCATGCCTCCATGCACAAAGTCCTGAAGCACACTTTGCCAAATGATTACTGTCATTGGAGGCAAAAAGATCTATACAGGTGTTCCCCACAGCTGGATTAAGTCTTTGGAGGACCATCTAATTCATTTCCCATTCCTGAGGGACTGTCCTGGTCCTGCTGAGCTTCTCTGCCAAAAACATTTGCTCTGATGGGATATAAGATGTCTACAAAGTGATAATGAGCTGAATAGCTAGATAACAGGCTATCATGGCTAGTCTGCAGATGGCTGGATCCAAAAGAGTTGTTTTGGTTAAAGTCACTTACTCCAGTGTATATACGAGAGTAAGTGACTTATTCTGACAACGTTTTTGGAATCTGGCCCCCAGTGTAAACCTGTTTACAGACAGGCCTTAGACTGAAATAAATCAGTGGTGCAGAGGTTAACATTGTTGTCTCACAGCAAGAGGTTCTCTGGTTCAATTTTTGGCTGGTGTCCCATCTGCCCAGAGTCTGCATGTTCTCCCTGTGTATGTGTGGGTTTCCGTTGGGTACTCTGGTTTCCTCCCACATTCCAAAGACATACATCTGGAGCATTTCTCCCCAGGACTTTGCTGAAAATAGGTTCTGTCCTAGCCGGACTTTCCTGGTCAATAAATGTTAAATAAATAAATAAATCATTAACGCTGAGACCAAGTCTTTCAGAATTGGGGAAAGATTACATCACAGTAAGTAATGTACAGTGACAGCAAAATGTTTGGAATCTGGCCCACAAATTAAGATCTGGTTCCCGTATGTTTATTTATGTACCACATCACTGTGGTGTTGCCTGTGACCAGTTGGAGCAGTCCTTGAGGACCACAGATGATTGAGAATGTTGAGAAAATTAATGATTGTCAACATCTCTTTCATGTTTGTGCATTTTGGTCTGTCTTTTCTGTTCCAGAGACTCTGCTATTTAAACCCCATATACACTGCTCACCAAGCTAAGTCTGAGGTGTCAGTTACTACAGACTGCACTGGAGCTGGAAGAAAAACTGGTTGACATGAATGATGTAAATTTGGTCTATACATCAAAGGATTTCTCTTCTCACAAATCTCAAAATTTGAATCTAGAATGTCAGGGGAAGTTAATGCTTGGACTTTACTGACCTTAGGTACCACTGAATTTTTTCTCATGTAGAATCTGAATAGAAGAATCCTGAGAATCCTGAGAATCCAAAATGCCACAAGTCCTAGTATCCTGAATGAGAATTCTGTCTCAGTGGAAAAACTCAGGAACAGATATAGCTATAGATCTACTTTTTCTTGTGGAAGAAAATGTCTTTAAACTGAGGTGCCCAGGAGAGAACCCAGGCAAACAATCTTGTGAGTAGGAGTTAAACAAGACATTTGGATGTTCACCTGAACCTGCAGTTTGTGCACAAGATCTGACATCCAAATGAGATTTTCCTGACACTGTGAAAAAGACTCTGCAAAAATAAGCAATCATTTAAATAAGGAAAAATGTGAATACTCTGCAGTCTGCAGCAGGCTGTCTCTGGAATCAGACTCTTTGTAAACACCCTTGGTGCAGTGGATAACCCAGAATGTAAAGCAGAAAACTGAAAGAGTTCTCCAGATACAGAAAAACTTAAAGGGCAACAACAGGATTCTATTACTAAATGCTCAAGTTCTCTGTCCTTTTTCTCCCTATTTATTGTCCTTGCTATGAATAAACAACAACACAGCATTTAAAATATTTTAAATTGACTGCTTCTCTCCACTAGAACAGTACCTTACTGTACTGTGGTGGTTTCACTTTCAAAAACCTTTTATCCCGCCCTGAAAAAATCTCCAATTCATTGATGTCATCAAGGCCACTGAATGCAGGTAGTTTTCTGGCCAATTCCCTCCCCAGACTGACATCATCATGACTGTCCTAAAATCCCACCCAGGTTGTGATGTCACAGCTCCTTGGTCCTTCCCCTACCCATACAGAAAGTAAAAGCTAGAACAAGGAAACAGTACATGTGTCAAGTCTCCTGCTGTGAGCTGTCAATCACAGCAGGCAACAGTTCAAATTACCCTTAGCAATTTGACAGCTAGGGAAGTTAGGTGTGAAGGGGAATGGGAGACGAGTCAAACTAGTATAATTCAGGCTTCACAAAAAACTGCAGTTTAGCCATCCTAAAAAGAAGCAGCAGTAAAAAGCACTTTGAAAGTCTGTTATGTGGCATTTACACTGTCTTAAGTAGTCATTGAATGGCATGAAATGTTATTGAAAGCTAACTGACTGAAAGACAGCAGTGTATGCATGCAAAATCAATGCAGTGACAGGAGCTTTACGAAGAAAGTGGGCTGCATGATGTAACTTTTTACAGACAAGCACTGCATTGTTGGATACCTATAGGCAGACCAAACAATCAGAATTACTTCAAGATGCCACACCCCATGTGGTCAGACTTAGAAATTATGTATAAAAACATTTAAAAACCTGTAAATAGTCCCAGTGTGGTGTTAAAATGTAAGAAACAACAAGCCATGATGAAATAAACATTTTTTTAGCCTGTGGGTGTGGTTTCTTTTAAGAAACACCTTCAAATCCGGGGCTATAGGGATGTGATAAGCTTCTTTTAAATCTAAGGACACCAAAAAATATTAAAGGGGAATGATGGGCAACAGGTTGTGAAGAAACAACATTTTGAACTTTGGCACCTTCACAAACTGGTTTAAAAAGGATAGCTCTAGAGTTGGTTTCCATGAAGCTTCTTTCTTTGGAACCAGAAATATTCTTCTGGTTCTAACACCCACTGAGTCAACAGATGCTGAATGATAGGAGGCAAAGAAAAGTTTGATCCAGTGGATAAGAAATCCCTTGAAAAAGAGGGAGAGACTGTTACTAAGATCTGTATCCAAAATGAAATAATTTCAGAACCCACCCATTTGTCTGAAACAATCAGCTGCCAAGGACAGAAATGGATGTTTAGATTTTTGGGAAGAATTAAAGGTTTGCTGGGAGGTGGGCAATGAAGATAGTCATTGAGACTTGTTTGACTGTCTTTTATTCTGGGGGGTTCCCTGCCATTGTTTTTTAAAAGTCTGCTTACTAGCCGCTTACTGCGTCCGATTATTTTGCTTTTTGTAAAAAAAAAAAAAAAAAAAAAAAAAAAAACTGTAAGGGTACCATTAAATGTCTAGACAAACTTGGAGAAGGAAGACTGACAAATCTCTAAAATTTCCTAAATCAGCTTTGCTCCCTCATCAAAATTTTTAATGCCCTCTGCAACAGGCAGTACAAAGACTACCTCTCTATCTAAAGCAGAATTCAAAACTTCAGTTTTATAGATTCATAGCTGTATACTAGGCTAATGGCCACTGGAGCCTTTATAAACCTAGTCAAGCATCCCAACGGTATCCCGCAAGTTTATCTGCCTTACAACTTATTTTAAGGGGTATATGTAAGCTAGTGTAAGATTTACAGGCTGCCTCTGTCCATTAAAGACATAGCAGCTAGACCTGGGGTTTATTTCTGAGGTCCCATTCACTGGTCTGGGTTTCTCTTAAATAGGGTTAGGGAAGAGATCTGTTTCACACAGACTGGAAGCCTGTTCCAGAGAAGGGGAAGTCTAAGACATATACCTGTCCAAACAATGTGTCATATTTATGTCACAAGCAAAATTTATGTCCCTAGACTGAGTAATTCTGATGCTACACATTTTGCAGATATGCAAAAGGTTTATTAGAGTGCGATCCAAGGATGCCTTTTATGCCAGGCATAGACTGCTTTTCGACAGTCTGTAAGAAAATAAATAAAAATGCTGGCAGGCCGAATTTCACAGGCGCAAATCACTCAGGTGATGATAAACCAAATGTGTATTTAATGGTAAAAATCCACAAGAAAAACAAATAAAATGTGAGCGCTTTCATTAAACAAGTCTTGTTTAACAAAAGTGATCACATTTTATTTGTTTTTCTTGTGGATTTTTATCATTAAATACACCTTTGGTTTATCATCACCCGAGTGATTTGTGCCTGTGAAACTCTGCCTGCCAGAATTTTTATTTATTTAGTTTGTTTTGCTGCTTCTGTTTTTTTGAGTCTGTAAGAAACACAGTACAGAGACAGGGTTTTGAGGCAATCTGCATAGGACATGCTGTTTGCTCCATGTATTCTTTTTGTGAGGAACCTTTGTGGACATTCCATTTGCTGTATATGCCTCGTCAGGTACATACAGAAGGGGGTGTTGTACTTTACTCAGTAAGGTTTTTCATACACAAACAAGCAATCCTCCTTGTAATAGTCCCTGTAGCATCAGCAGTGGAATCAACATCAGCTGAATCATAAGAACATTTCAAAGAGTGGATGGCCACTTGACTCACAGAAGCAATAAGACTACACAATGATGCTTTTTTCCTCATATGATGGAAAGACGCTACAATGTTCCTTATGCTCTCAAAAGAAAAAAAAGCATAAACTTTAACATATAAGCTTGACAAATGAGAATTCTAAAATTAAGTTTTGGAGAAGAATCATATCTATCAAAAACATTCCTAGCCTTATCATAAGGATAGGGGTTAGCATTAGCCAGATGTTTAGCAGCAGCAGAGTTTACCAAAGAAATCACTGCAGGGTCTGATCTGGGGTTAGAATATAAAAGCTTACAAATAAGGAACTTTTACAATAGATCTGTTTTCCTGGGGACAGCAGGCTATAACCAGGTTATAAATGCATGCTTCAAAGCTACAAGAAAAGGCGAAAATGGGTAAACTCAGGAAAATACAGCTGCAGTAATTCATATTTCTTAAGAGACAGTGGAATATCATCATGTTCCCACTGAAATAAATGGTTCATTTTAGAAACTGTTTTGTGAAAAAGAAACTCCTTTCAAAGGATTATCAGAAGTCACAATTTCTTCAGTATCAGAATGAGAAGTGCGAGGAGAAAAAAACAGAAATGATCCCTTCACAATCATTTTGCAATTTAAAATCTTGAATGTCCTCAGAAAATGAAGACTCCCTTTTTCTTTTACCAGAAATGTCAGGAATGGGAGGGTCATTTGTCTGAGATAAACCTTGAGCTAAGCCCAATAAATCACTCCTGTCCAAGGTAAATGAGACAGGTGAAGACATATGTCTAAGTTTTTGCTTCTCTTTGTGAGGAACTTCTAAAGAAGTAGACCTACTTTTGACAGGCAAATCCTCCCCAGAGACAGTCATTTCAGTTTGGCTAGGTAGAGAGTATTTTCCTGTTCCTTCCTCCAAGACTGGAAAAACTGGTTTATCCCATGCCCACCAAGGGCACTCCTATACCCTTCTAATCTCTGGTCCATGGTGGCAGTAGGGAATACATCAAAGGTGGCCAAGGAAAAAGGTCAATGGTCTAAGGAACCAGAAATGTCCATATCAGAATCACTCATCTCTGACTGAGGCACATGAATAGTCTGCCAAAGTGGCAAAGGCTGCTTGGTATTTTTTTTATTTTTGTTGCTGGAAGGAGGAAGAACAGTGTAACCAGTAGTTGTTCCATGGTAAAGTTTAAATGGATATCCAATGACTGGGGAAGCCTGGCAGCAGTAGTTAGTGAAACAGGTAAGTCAATTTTTCCATGAAAAATTTGTCTTGAAAATGCATCTCATAGATAATTGGACTTGCTCTTGCTCTACCCCTGGCTTAAATACTTTTTCTTCTCACTTAATATGTTACATCTTTAGCTGGATATAACCCATATAGCTAAAGCTATGACAGCAGTAATCAATATGATGAATTTCTTGAATGACAATACAGGCATAATACCTGTACTAAAATTGTATATAAACTGTTCCCAAGAAAAAGAAGTAACATAAATGCAGGCAATATTCAAATATAACAGTTTTCATATATCGCAACCATCTCCAAGGTACGGTGATCTCGAAGTTGGTGTATAAAAGTAGGAGGCTTTTTAGATGCAACAGCAAATGCACTTCACTGTTATATTCTGGGATCACATTTATGTTTCTGAATTTCTGGACACACACTGAACGGTTTCGAAATTCCAACAAAGCACCACAAACTAGTGATCTACAGTTGGCTTAAGGTTTTTGCTGACCAGATAATGGTGTCGCTTGCATACTGCACTACAAAAGAGATGGTTGCCATCATAAATATTGAGTTCTGTCTTTTAAATAATCACTTATCCAATGATTGATACTTTTGCAAATGTCCACATTTTTTAACATTTTTGAGAGCAGTTGATGCAAGAATGTGTCAAATCCTTCGACTAAGTCAAGAAATAAAAAAGCTACTAGGTATTCTTGGTTTATATGTTTATTTATGTTACTTCGGAAAATAATCAGGACTGTACATCAGTACTTTGAATCATTTATACCAGAAATTCAGAAACATAAGTGTGATCCTCAGAAAATAACAGTGAAGTGCAGTGCAGTCAAAGAAACCTGGTTCAAAGCTGTGGAGAGCACCCCAGCCATACGAGTTTACTCAACCTATCATTCAGACTGCAAGTCGTAGGCACCAAACCAAAAGAGGTGGAGTTGCAATATATATAAAAGACATACACACCTCTAGGCTGGTCATAGTATGATGCACAGGAAATACTCCAGGTGCAGTTAACAATTGACAAGACCCCTATTGAAGTCATAGCTAGCTACAGGCCTCCAACTCTGACTCAAGATCCCCAGTCCACCTATCTGGACCTCTTCAAATATTTCAAGATTCAACCCTTTACCCTGATCCTGGGCGACTTTAACTATCCAACCATAGATTGGAAGAAATACTCATGCCAAAATGCAAATGCCCAGAGATTCCATAATTCCATCAATGCAAATGCTTTGGACCAGTTGGTTGACACCCCCACAGGAGGTGAAAATATATTGGACTTGGTATTAACCAACATGAGCAACCACTGCAGCATCCCTACACTGTCATCATCCCTGGTAAGATCCAACCACAAAGCAGTCATTTTCAAACTCACCATCTCCCCCAACCCAACCCACACCCCCATCTCTCAACTAGGGTCAAACAAAAAACTTCTCCAAAGCTGATTACAACCTCCTGAGGGAAGGTATAAACAGCTTCAGAGCCCCCTCCCCCTCCACAGAAACTGGCACATATATTCAAACTTACACCAAAGTACTATATGAGCATTCATATAGCTGCATGGAATCAGGAATACCAGACAGGATGAAATCATCTTCCTCAAGGAAGAGTAAACCTGTCTGGTGGATATTTACAATAAATAAACTCTATAATAAAAGGAAAAAAATGCTGTCCAGGACCAAGAAGGAGGAGGTGTCTAATTGGAAGCAATCTCTCCTTAGCCTGAACAAGCAAATATGAGCCCTAGTGAAATCCTCCAAAACAAACTTAAGAGTCCAAACTGGCTACATCTACTAAAGACAATCATAAGGCCTTCTTCACATATGTCTGCATTCTCAAGGTAAGCACCCAGATCTGTTCAGAACTGGTGGTCAACGACACCACATACACAAACCTTGTAGATATAGCCAACCTGCTGTTTTCATTGAAAACTTCATTCCTCTGTTCCCCCCCCCCATCAGTAAAACAGAACATCCTCAGTACCTGCCCCCCTCCCCATATCTCTAGGGAACAAGTCATCACTGCCCTCTCAATGGTAAAAACTACAGCCTCCAAAGGACCCGATAACATCCTAGGCAGTATCCTACATGAACTCAGACAGGAACTTGTAGCACCCATTAGGCACCCTATTCAACCAAAGCCGGAGTACTGGCTTCATCCCAGCCGAGTGGAGGACAGCTACTGTCATCCCTCTGCACAAAGGTGAAGCGCCCACAGATTCAGGAAATTATAGACTCATCAGCCTAACTAGCCTGATCTGCAAGGCCATGGAGTAGATTATCATGGACCTCATTAACAAGGACATTGGCAACCTCCAGACACTTGATCCCACACAGTTTGGTTTTGTCAAGGGGAGGTCATGCCTGTTAAAATTGGTTGACTTCTTTGAGACAGTCACCAAGGCCACAGACGAGAGGAAGACGGTGCACACCGCCTACTTTGACCTGGCCAAGGCCTTCGATACTATTCCCCACTCAGGTATAATAGATAACCTCTCTCAATTGGGCATCAATCCATATGTTACCAGATGGGTAGCAAACTGGCTCACTGATAGAACCCACTTAGTCAAAATAGGGGAAGTCACCTCAAGTAGTAGACCCATAACAAGCAGTGTACCCCAGGGATCAGTCTTGGGGCCTCTGCTGTATGGACTATACTTCTCAGAGGTGCAGGCCAAATCTAGTGGGCTATGGCTGACCAAGTTTGCAGATGACTGCAAGCTGGGTGCTGTCATCAATTCCCCTAGTGATGTGGACATTCTCCAAGTGTATCTCACCTAAACAAATGACTGGTACCAGAAACATGGCCTCAAACTGAATGCCAAAAAATGCATCATCATCCCTTTTGAGGAGAATGATTTCCCCACAAACTATCTCACTGATAAGGCACTAATCAAGTAATCAGTCGTGAGGGACTTGGGAACCCAGGTTGATAGCAAACTGACTTTTGACCACCATATTGCCTGCGTTGTACGGAAAGCTTTCTACATGGTCCACCTCATTAGTAAGGGTATCTCATCCAGGGACAAGGTGGTCATAACATCCCTTTATTCTTCCCTTATAAAACCAATTATCGAGTACAATGCCGCTTTCAGCATGTACCTCACAAAGCACATCCAGAAGCTGGACAGATCACAGAGATTCCTCACCCAGAGAATCCAGGGCCTCAAACATCTACCCTACACAGATAGGCTAAAAGCCCTGTCCCTCTACTCAGTCTCCTACAGACTCCTCAGAGGTGACCTATGTCTGGCATACAACGCAATCTCAGACCCCACCCTAATGAGACTGCTGCATATCTGTAAGTCAAGCTCCACTCGAGTAACCTGCACTCGTGACCTCAACATGGTGTGTGACATCAACAGGACTTGTTGGCGGGACAGATTTGTGTTCCAGAGACTCCCCCTTTTGTGGAATAGACTTCTCCAAGTAAAGCAGAGTACCTCATTAAACCTTTTTAAGCGCAACCTAGACAACTGGATGGGGAACAGAAAATACACTCATGGGATTCCACCAATGTCCCTGCTGGACAGTGGCATACGGTGCTGATCTGTTGGAACATGGGCTAAATTCTTGGCTAGGCTTGTAAGGGCCTCAGGGCCCATACCCTAGTAACTTACTATGTTCCTAGTTTTGATCAAATGCAACATTAATTAAAATATAGCTACTGACCAACTGAAAAGGAACACTTGTTAGCATTAATTTTGCTAAGCTCTCCTGACTGTATCTGTACCTTTCGATGTTAGGCACAAATTCCAATTTCCAGAAAAGACCTTTCCACACTTGCAAAGTTGGCACCTTCAGTTTGCAGGAAATACATCAGAATCAAACTAAAATGATCAGGAGTCTATCTTGAAAACATTTAAAATACAAACACTAACACTCTTCCTTCATTTTAATTTCTCCCTTCACACTGGGCACCGTAAACCACTTTCTACATTTTGAGTGTCACTTTTTCCCCATACTACCCGCTATTTCTCTCCTCCCCAATAAATTATCTACAAAGATGCTTCACTTTCTTTAATAAAAGACTTGTCCAGGGTAACTAAACTATGCCATAATACACATTTGTGCATAATGCACATTTGTATTTTCTAATCTAAGTCCAAATATAATGCTGCTCGTCTTTTTAACTGGCTCTTAACCTTCTTATAGCTCATGGATTCCTTTACTGATGCTTTAAGTATTAGTCCTAAATATTTAATCACTTCCACCAAAGCAGTTTTCTACAGACTTTTTCCATCATCTTTCTTTTTTGTTCAATATCGATTTCCAGCTTTTGTGTTACATACACTGTTTGGCAGGTTCAACTTTTATACAGTTGTTTCTTGTCAAATCCATTTGAGCCTAAGTCACGTTTTAAAACTTTTTGTTTTATTGAAAGCCCTCAAGAAAAAAAAACAAACACACCCCAATACCCCCTAAAACCTATTAATACTAACACAAAAACAATGTACTCCAAATATTGAAGTTTTACCCTCCTAGTAGGAACAAAAGTACCAAACTGACAGCCACACTCACAAACTTGAGTAAACCTAAAAAAGTTTATTAATGCTAAGACTATGGTGCAGCCTGTGTTTCTACTAAGTGCTGATTGGTTTTGTCTTATCTTGATAGCTCTCCCAGCTGGAAAAATCCCCAAATGCTTTCAGAGAACATTAACTATTTTGGGAAAGCCCTTGAATGCTTTCAGAGAACAATATCTACCTTGGGAAAAACCCCTAAATGCCTTCAGAGAACATTATCTCCTAGCCAATTTCTCTCTCTCTTTTTTTTTTTTTGCTCAGCCAATCACTCTTCACCAGACTGTAGCTAGTTTCTCTTTATCAGACCGTCTCCATGGAAACATGAAGACCAGTTGCAGAACTGTTACTCAGCATACACATATTTGCTAGAAAAAAATAAATAATAATAATATTCAATGTTCTTTTTCATTTACTTGCTCTCACTTAAAATGTGTTACTAAATCAATGTAAGATCTTTAATCCAGTCATTCCCCCATGCAAGAATGAGAAAAGCACATTAATTTATTATTTTTTCTTTTATCATGCCCTTTTAACTAGGCTTTTTTTAAACACTGGAGTGCCTACATTTCTTAAAACTGAAGTAGAAAGAGAGAAGGAAGAATGAAAAGGGAAAAAAGAAGAGCAGCACCTATTTACAATCCCCATTACACTTAAAATTAACTGAAAAAATTCTTTATAGCATGTAAAGAAAACCACATGCCACAAAATTAGCACTATTTATGAAAAAAATCTTTAGTTACACTTTTCTTTCTCCCTTCTCTTCCCCTCCCCAAAGCGCTTTTCCAAACATTATTGACATGAAGTAGGGCATATGCTTTACAGTCCCCACAAGTCCAACAAATTCTGAAAAAGTCCAATATTTCCAGATTTTCTTTTTCTGTCATATTTCTCAAATATAATTACTGCATTGTAATCCCACATTAAGTTCCTGTTTTTCTTACTGTTCATCTCCGAAATCCTGTCTCTTCTTCATATTTCCAACATTAACTTTCAGGCTCCCTTCCTTCTCTCCAACATTTTCCTTTGAAAAAAACATGAAAAGGCTTCACAAGTACAATCCCTCTATGGTTTCTATTACCAGAAGAACAAGAAGCAGAATCTCCTTCTGTTTCACAGCTTACATTTTGTTGGACAAACTTTTGTATTTCCTCCTTAGCATGTACTTCATCAAAAAATGATTAAGGTCTTCTTTTCCGGAGGGACAGAAAGACAGCTGGGTACAGCAGTTTGAATCTCACAACACCATTTCACCATTCCCTGAATAATAGAATAAATTTGCTCCTCTTCTGTGTGGTGTACAATGAGTAATCATTCTCCACAAACACTCTGCTGTCTCTCCCTTTTAGTACTTTGTCATTTTACCACAGTTTTGTCAGAATCATCTCCTTCTGCTGGTAGGATTGCATCTTTACTATTAAAGATCTAAGCTGCTTTCTTATCGCCAGGTTGGGAGCATACACATGATGTGCCCTTTCAACTAACAACTCCTGCTGTGGAATACCAGTTCAGTTGCTTATTTGTGCTTTTATAAAATTAATGAAGTCTGTTCCTTTTAGCTTCTCTGGTATAGCTAGAAATCTCAAGTTTTTCCCTATGTACTCTGTACCCTAATTCTATTATTTTTCAAAACACCTCTTCCTGAGCAATTTCATATTCAGCCAGCCTCTTCTTCATTTTGACCTCTGATTTTTGCAGCTTTATCATCTTATCTGAATATCTGTTTAAAACTTCTTCCATTTTTTCCATGGCTATACTTTTGTACCATATATTTGGTCCTCCCATTCCTTGCATTTTTTTTAATATGCCCCCACCTTCCCATCCCCTAGTCTTCTATTCCTTTGTAACTCAATTAATCCTTTCCTCAATTTCTCCCCTTTTCCCTTTTACCTTTCTCCTTCCAGATCTGTCTTTGCTGTAGGGAAAACTTTATATCATCCCAATCTTTCACTGTATCTGATCTGTATACATCTAAGATTTCTTTAATGATACATTTCAACTTTTTTTGCTTCCTTTCATCCTCTAACCAATATGTTGCGACTCTCCAATGACTTTTTAATTTAGTTGTCTAAGAATTTCAGAGGGTCTGTTTGTACTTGTTGACCAATGTAATATGATCCTTTATTATAAAACATCTATCAAGCCTAAACCAACAACTATGACTAGTGAAATAAAAAGTACATCTTCTCCATGTCACCCTTCCCATTTGAATCTTTCTAGAGTCCACTCACAAAAAATCTCTCATAACCCTACCATTCCTTCTCTATTTTTTTTTTTTTTGCTCTTGGACCTAACTGAGCCTCCTCCTTTTTCACTATGTTATGCCAATATCCCAAACAGACTGTCATGCCTTCCTGAAACCATAGCAGTTCTCCTAATATACTTGGTGGCACTCTGACCTGCCCCTTTGTGAGGATAAATACCAATAATATGATTATATTTCTCCCTTTAATTCACCCGTTTAAGCCTGCAAACTATCCTAACAAGAATTTATTTATTTATTTATTTATTTATTTTACATTTGTTGACCTGGATAGTTCAAATGGATATATGTCCATTTTCAGTGGAGGCCCGGGGAGAAAAGCTCCAGATAACACAGAAAGAACATAACAGTTATGAGTCAAACATATTTACAAAGCTCTCTATTAGGTACTTACAATATACATAGGGTGTAATAGAATACAAAACAACAGGTTCCAACAAGCTATTATTAGCAAGAGATGCTTAAAATATTAATTTATATGAGGCATTGAATAAGTAGTGATTAATCAGGGTTAGTACAGGGACAAAGCTAGTGCTCTTTAAAATACTGTTTGAAACCTTTTTTGAAGTGACTTAAAGAAGGTTCGATGGAAAGGTTAGATGGAAGTGAATTCCAAGTTTTACAATGACGATGGCAAATGGGGACCCACCGGCTGAGTTAATAGCTTTGTGGGATTGGACCAACAGTTTATTGGATGATCATAGTTGCCTTGAATTACTGTATGGCTTTATGATATTTGTGAGTGCCAGAGTATTTTCAGGGTGGTACAGAATTTTGTGTGCTGCTATAAGCTGATTGAACAGAAGTAGGCTAGGCAGTTCTAGCCACCCGAGAAGACTGAGGTTTTGACAGTGATGTGTCCTATATGTTGTGCCTATGGCAAATCTGGCAATATGGTGGCAACAGTGAGATAGCTTACGAAGTTCAGTTTTGCTCAAATTGGAGAGTATGGGGGAGGCATATAGAAGGGTAGAGAGTAGGTGTGAGCAGGCGATTGCAGTCCTAGCTAATGGAGTTAGAAAACGTTTGCTTCTATATAATGAGCCAAGCTTCTTATTAATGTTTTTTATAGTTTTATTGATATGCACATCAGATTTGAGATTACTGTCCACTATTTCTCTTAAAATCTTAGTATGGTCATCTGGAGAGACAGAGGTACTGTTGCTGGATGTTATGGAGAAGGAAAATGGGGTGGATCTACTGGTGGGGGTAAAAAGGAGCAGTTTAGTTTTGTTGGGATTTAACAACAGATGGTGATTAGAGAGCTAGTTTTCAACTGTGTTAAATGTGTTTTGTATTAAGGTTTGCAGGTCTAAAGGGGAGGAGGCCGTACAGATCAGGGTATTATATTGAATGCAGGCTGCATCAGGGATGGCAGTATGAAGATTGTTGACGAAGATAGAAAAGAGTAGAGGACCTAGAATAGAGCCCTGAGGGACACCAAGGGTGAGAGGTAGCAGGGTGGACAGTTTGTCCTGCCATAATACAGCCTGTTGTCTGCCATTCAGATAGGATATGATAGGAACCACTGAATAGCATGGTTATCTAGGGAGATGGATTTTAGGGAATGGATGAGTAATTTGTGGTTGACCATATCAAAGGCCTTCAACAGGTCTAGAAATAGGGCTGAAGATAGCCTGTTTTTGTTCCTATTTTGGAATATGGTATTTGTAAAAGAAAGGAGGGTGGAGGTGGTGCTGTGATGTGGCCTAAAGCCATGCTGAGAGTTGGCAAGCAAACCGTTCTGAATGAGACAGTCCATAAACTGCTTATGAACGCACCTCTCCAATAATTTGGCTAGTGGTGAGAGAATGGCAATGAGTCTGTAGTTGGACAGTTCTGTTGAACTTCCACCTTTGTGGAGTGGGATAACATGGGATATTTTCCAGCTTGAGGGGCTAGTTCCATCAGTTAGTGTTCTATTGATTAGGATAGAGATGAATGCTATGGTGTCAGCAGCTTTTTGTAGGTACTCTGCAGGAAGGATGTCAGCAGAAAGGGTGGTTGGTTTTAGTTTTTTGATAAGGGATCGGATAAAAATGGTAGAGACAGGTTGGAAGTTAAAGGGAGGATGAGAAGTGTGTGTGTTAGTGGTAGAGTTAGAGTGGTTAGGAGTAAGTTGGTTAGCTAAGGACTGAATAGTTTCAGTGAAAATGTTATTAAAGGCAGTGGAAACAGTTTCTGGGGATTTATGGGTGTAGTTTGATGGGGTTGGGGTAGTAGATTGTCCTGGATGAAATAGTCAGTTAATACCTGCCCAAAACTTTTGGGGATTGCTTGGTGTTTAAATTGGAGGTTCTGGTAGTAATTTTCTTTGTCTAGCAAAATTATATATTTTTTATAATTTCTAAGTTGACGATATCTCACTTGGTCGAGGGGGGGGGGGCGGGGCTTTAGTTGTTCTAAAGATAACCACTACTCTGTTTTCTCATCCCCAAGAAGAATTTGCCATCACTTTGTACCCACCTAACCTTGACTTATTGTGTTCTGCTGGATTCAGATGCCTCTCTTGCAGTGTTAGTGTTTGTGCATTGGTCTGCCTCATATGAAAAAGTATTCTGTCCCTTTTAATTTTGTTACCCAACCCATTCACATTCCAGGCCTTGATCTCAAAACTCATAAAGTGTGCTGTTTATTTAACTAAGAATTCTCTACTTTCCACACTTCCAGCTGGCAAAGTGAATCACACTTTTCTCCTGTCTATAAACTTTCTTTGCAGGCCCTATCTCATTACTTTAAAACCCTTCCTTTAACTGTCTCCCAAATGATGAATCTGAGAATTGGAGACTTTCTAATTCTATTAATACTAAGCTCCTTTATTTCTCCTCACAGCCAACTTTCTAATCATTTTACAAATATACTAAAACTTAGCTCCTCTCCTGGTATCTTAAACACTAATCTACTTTATTCCATCTTTCATGGAGGCTAACCAGCTTCTTCACCATTTTCCACTTCAATTAATAGTCTCTTCCTCTGCCTCAAAGCAAGAAAACATGATTATGTCTCACCTTTTATTTGACTTACTGCTATTCCTTTTGACCTGTGTGGAAATTTCCCCTTTACCAATGCAACAAGTGATTCCAAACAATTACAGTTAAGAAAACAGAAAAACTTCCCTATGATGCCTTTATTCACTACAATTATGTATAAAAAAGAAGCACTGTTCCATTTTTCCAAGGATGTTCAAACAGGTTTATAGGTTTGCAGTAAGTACTAGGCTAGTCACCATTGCAGGCCACTTTAAGCCTTGCTAGTTTCTCTTTTTATGCTCAAAATAACCTATCCCATTTGGTTGTGGATTGGCCTTACCCATCCCATGGTCAATACTTATATATTACCCTTAATGAGTATAACTAAAAACTGAGTATAAAGGATTAGCCCAGATAAAACTTGCTGAATTCCTTTCTAGTTATGGTCCTGGTGGTATGCTAATGCTGTATTTAGGTTATTCTCCAGCTTTGTGAACAGTGCAGATCCCTCCCGTTTTCACTGCAAAGATATATCCACCTCCTTAATACTGCCTGACAGTTCTGTTTCTGTTCTTAATTTTAAAGTACGTCAAGCTATACTCATATTTCTTGTAAAAATCTGTTTCTAAATGGCAGCTAGCACGATGACCCTTTCTCCCACTTTATTTCTACCCTTCCTGTTATTTTACTTAGTTTCCTCTACTGTTTTATCCCTCCATTTAGCCTTGCTCATCTATTTTCTTAATTATCTCTCCTTGCCTGCATTCCTCTCTCCATAGTTATTCCTTTTTCTCTGTCTTGTTTTCTTTTCTCTAAGGTCAGCCATAGTTTCCATTTGCTGTAACTTAACTTTATTTCCCGAAATCTGGTCCAGTCCCGCTCCTCTCGGGCTAACTCCACTACCCTATCCCAAGACCCACCCACACTTCTACTCCAACATTTCTATTTAGCTACTCCCACTACTTACCCTCATTCAAACATCACCACTTCACTTCCTGTTGTACACACCCAACCTACATAACCTAGCTTACTACACCCTCCCCCACACTCTTCCCTCCTTTTTCTCATGACCTATTAACTACCATTACATCACAAGTAGTATATTGTACCTGTCTTTACTAATCTACATAGTTATTTTCTCCTAACTTGCAACTCTCCACCCCATCCTCCAAAGTTTACTTCATTAATACTGACATAGTTTATCTAACCTTATTTAATCTCTCCATAATTTATCTAATCTTATCCTATTTTCCTTTTACCTTCCCCCTAACTTACTTTTTATTTCTCTCTTCAGCCTATCCACACTTCTTCTACATTACTCATTACCTTCTTATCCTTCTACTATTCAGCAACTAGTCTATTCCCTCCATAATCCTTCTCATGAGTCCATCCAACACCCACATACTACCTTTCTCACTTTTCTTTGCACTTTTCCTTTATTGATTATACCTCACTGCTCTAAACACCATTTCCTTGTCCTCCAAACACACTACAACCACATCTCCCCTATTTCACCTCTCTGACAGTTATTCAAATATATATCCAAGCTTCTACCAAACAAAAAAACATTCTCCTATACAAAACAAAAATACTCCCACCAGAAAAAAAGTGGTCATTTCTTTATACCACACACGTCCACTACAACCAACATACATAATTTACCAGTCCCAGCAGACAGCAACAGTTACTGCATTGCTCCTTCAGATTACCGACCTTACCTTTATGTAGGGACATCCACCCCAATCCTGGATCCACATCATTCATTACCCCAACACAACCTTACACTAGCAATTCCCCAAAATCCTTATAAATGGTCACCCCAAACCTGCAAAGCATTCGTAATAAAAACTCTGACTTTCACGTATGGATTACCCACAATAAATCTGACATCATTGCTATTACAAAAACCTGGCTAAAACCTTACATTAAAAACTATGAATTTTTCCCTCCAGGCTTCACAACCTTAAGAACAGATAAGTCCTACAAGAAGGGAGGTGGTGTTACACTATTCTTTCCCAACAATATTCCACTCCTCAATTTAGCAATGCCGAAATTCTTATTTACTTCCTAGAAATGACTCAAAAAGTTATGTCCAATAGTTCTCTATATACCTCCTGGCAACAACATACCTTTACTAGAGGAAATCCCTGCCTGGACTTGAAACCATCATCCTGGGCAATGCAAATATCAACTGGGTAGACATCTGCTGTAGCATTACATCTTCAAACATTAACCTATTTAATTTCACTCAGGTTATCACTTCACCCACTAGACCCAATAGGAACAATGACTGTGGCTCCATTTTAGATTAGATTCTGGTCTCTCACTCCAAAAAATTATCCTCTGCCGGCACACTCCCTAACACCCTTAAAGACTACCACCCCGGCTTTGTCCACCAAAATGCCCCTACCTTTCAAAAGCCACATCAGTGTAAACAAGTAAGGAACCTTACAAAATTAAGCCCTGTGATCTTCACAGATACCCTGAAAAACATTAACTGGTACATCCTAAAAACTCGCCCTTTAGAAGATGCAGTTAACTACGTCAACTCAACATTTCTACATATACTAATTGGCCTAGCTCCTCTTCATCTCAAGCGAATCAAATCAAAACATGCCCAATGGCTAACCAAGACCACTAAGGAACTCATGAAAGCCAGAGACAAAATCTGGAAACAACGGCTAGCAAATAAAAACCACCAGACATGCTGAAATGTAAACAACTTCAAAACCAGGTTAAAAAAAAAAAAAAAAAAAAAGTTACTAAAGATTAAAAAAAAAAACCCCTAAAATTTCAGACTGACCATAAGTTCAATCCAAGAAAATTCTGGAACTCCATTACTTCAGTAATAAATCCAGGCGCAAAAAGCAACCCATGTCTACATCCTCACAAAACACCAAGAAACTTCCACTCTCTTCAACTCTCATTTTATCAACACTATGGCACATATCACTGCTACTTTTCCACAAGTCCATAGCAGCCCAAACCCAACAACTCCATCAACATTAACCTCTTGCTCCCCCTTCACCCCACCTTCCAATTCTACACCCATGTTCACTTCTAAACCTATACCAATCACCATAATAAAAAGATTACTTCTCAAGATCAAACCCTGCTCTAACGCTCCTGACAACCTACCTACAGAATTCCTAAAACTCACAGACGAAGCTATTGCCCACCCTATTACCATACTTGTAAACAGATCCATTCAAGAATCTTATGCCCCCAAAATCTGGAAAAAAGCATTTATTATTCCTCTTCATAAAGGTGGCAATAATACTAATATCTCAAACTTCAGACCAATATCCATTCTCTTACCTGTCTCAAAGATCTTGAAAAAATGTATACATATTCAAATGCTAGATTTTCTGATTCATAATCAAATCTTATCTCCCACACAACATGGATTCAGGCTAGGTCAGAGCACTACATCTGTCCTCATATCTTTTATGGACACAATTAATAGAGCCCGAGACACCGGTAACATTGTCTCCTCTATTCTTAGATCTGTCTAAAGCATCTGACACTGTTTCCCATCCTTTACTTCTAACCCATCTCTCTAAGACTGGTCTTTCCCCCTCATCTCTTAACTGGTTCTCAAGCTACTTAGAAGACAGGCTACAGGCTGTTTAATGGCAAGATTCCCACTCTCCATATCTTAACACCTCTACTAGAGTTCCCCAAGGCTCTGTACTAGGACCCTTCTTATTCAGTTTTCATTCTTCACTAGGCCAAGCAACACTCATTCAATATGCAGACAACTCGACTATTAGCAAAACCAAGCTCATGCTATTCACTCCTAGGAAGACTACCCCATTAAACAAAGCCCAATTTAGTAAACTTTCCTCAAAGTAATAATACAACTGAGGTTGTTTCCCCACACAAAAATACTATGGGTAATAAAAGACAAACATCTGAAATTTAACCTGCACATACACCATAGCATCAGCAAAACTCACCTAAAGCTAGGAACCCTCTACAGGCATAAACACTTCCTCAGCACCTCTACAAAACAAGTCCTAGCTTCTACTTACCTATTACCCTCTCTATTACAGGGTGCTCCACTACTTAATAATCTTCAATCCTTCCTAAAATCTAAACTTGAGACTTGCTATAATAAAATGCCAAATCTGCTACTACTGTTAAACACTATACCCATCATTGTACTGCTCTGCAACTAACAACGGCACACAAAATAATTTTTAAACCATCTGACTGCCCTGCTCTTAACCCAAGTTTTTGTTTCTGACATCCAAGTAAACAACTCAGATCTGAGAATCAACACCTTTTGATAGTACATAAACCTAATCTGCCAGCTGGACAGCTTCTATACTCTTGCTCAGTAGCTAAAACATGGAATACCAAACCTCTGACTATCAGGACTACTCAAAATCCTGCCACTTTCAAATCCTCTCTAACAGACTATTCATCTTCTATCTGGGATTGCACCTGCACCTCATCTCCTCCTCTCAAATCCTATCATCTACTACTGAGTACTAACATTGATGTTTAACATTTACTATGTATTAATATCAGGTATAAGACAGTCAGAAACATCTATCTTTGCTAATTTATTATTATTCCTGTAATATATCCAATTGTTAAATATATTACCTTTACTGCATATACTCTTGAATTGTACCCATTGTATTGTAATTACTCTGTATATATACCTTATGTGCCTTCTATTCATGGAACTTTTCTCCCTGGTCCTCCACTGAAAATGGGCTTATTATGGCCCTGTGGACTACCCCAGTAAACAAATGCAAATAAATAAATAAAATCACTTTAGCTAGCAGATCTAAGAGAGTCTCTCTCTCTGATATCCTCCCTGTGGGAGAAATAAAGACAGCTTGTTGAAGTTTCTTGTGGTATATTCAGTTAAACAGGTAGACTGATGAGTTTTCTTGTTCTAATTGTGCTTTAGAACAAGAACACTCATCCATCTAATTACTTAACTGAATAAACTTCTGGAAACTTCAACAAGGTGTCTTTATTCCTCCCACAGGGAGGGCATCAGACAGAGATTCTCCTAGAACTGCTAGCTAAAGTGATTTTATCCAAACTAATCCTCTATACTCTGTTTCTTGTTAGTCCTGAATCCCTCTGGGTCATAGATGGGATACCAGACTTCACTTGTGCCCTCTGGATTACCTCTGTTTTCTAATGAGAATAACTTGGGATTATACCATAGATAACTTCAGGGGACTCAGGCATGGGATAAAGCATTTAGCAGCTGCCTCTGTGCATTAGTAGTATAGGGGACAGTCTTAGGGTAAAGTTTTTATTTCCCATCCACAGATCTATGTTGTGCTTGAAAATGGAAAGGGATGAACTTGTTTTTAATGTGAATGGGAAGTCTGTTCCACAGCAATGGTATCCTCTGTGAGATATACCTGTCACTCCAAACCATTCTGTTGATGCTGCAGAAGAGGTTTACATCCCTAGACCAAGTATTTCTAATGATATTTGACTTGCTGATGTGCAGTAAATCCATCAGTAATGGATTGGAGGTTGCCTTGTTTGCCAGACACAGATCACCTCTTAGCAGTCTGTAGGATACAGAGTAAAGTGACAGGGCTTTCAGTCTGTCCATATAGAACATGAGCCACAAAGCATCATAGAAAATGATTAAGTTTATATCACATGGGATCACCCATTGCCAACAGTCCAAAAGATAGATGCTAGAAAACTGGACACAGTGGTCCAAGAAAAGAAGACAAAAGTAGCATTGATCATTGAAATTGCCACACCCAGTGACTACAGTGTCTTACGTACAGAGAGAGACAAAGTCATAAAATATCAGGATTTGAAGGCAGAAATGAGAGCAATGTGGAAGAAAGATACCCAGACAGTTCCAATAGTAGTAGGAGCAAAGGGTCTTATAAAAAAGAATTTACAGTCGTATATGGATATGTTACCAATACATGTAACTCCATACAAACTGCAGAAGGAGTCATTACTGGGCACACTGCGGGTGCTGCAAAGAGCACTACGGGCTGGCATCAAAGATCGAAACAATACTAATTTCATGAACTTTAATCATACTTTGACTTAGGAATAGGGTCCATTCCCGTCATGGTATTAGATACCCAAAAGACTTGGAGAAATTAAAAACACATGTTGTTTAGGTCTTGTATGCTTTTAGTAAGGTACCTCTGTGGATATTCCAGTGTTGCATGTGTCTGGACAGATACATGCCAAAGGGGGCATTATATTCAAAGATTGGCCTAATGAGTAACATCTCTGGATCTAGACACAATTCCTTTCTTTACACACTATGCAGTATAGCAGGCCTTTTTTACAATTGATCCATGTTGGTCAAAAGCTCGGTCACTGACCACATACATTCCCAAATCCTGAACAACTGGGTCATCCCTAATGGGAGTAATGCCACTGTGGTAGAGTCCTTGGGTAGATGACTTCACAAAGTCAATAAATCTAATAAAAACACCATGTAAGTTATTAAGTTTAAAATAAAATCAGGCCAGAAGACTCCCAACCCTCCCACTCTATTGTACAGGGAAGTCTTAAACGCTGTGATCTTTTCTATCCCTTACCAATGTATTTCAAATACAGAGCTCAATTGCACTACAAATCAAAATTTTCTACATTGCTTGGCTGTGAATAATACAATTCTTCCTTGTACAGAATAACAGAACAAAAAGACATTTGGTTGTTCTTGGCCATAGTATGGTGTAAAACAAAAAACAAGGGGAATGAAGAAATAAACTATTAAAACATGCTTTACAGTCACATATATCCAGTCCACGGCTACAGAACAGCCGAGAGTCATTCTCTATCACTTTGCAAATCTACTGTCGATATCAGTTGTGAGCAGAAGATCAATGACCCACCTCCACACAATGTATGGCCGGCTTTATATTTCATGTCAGTCCTCATTTTATGTCCAATTTGGAGAGAAGAAAGAAAAACAAAACTAAGGCTGTAATGGGCCCAGTCAGTCACAGAAAATATTATAAATAATACATATTCCAGGTCCCCCAGAGTCTAATATTTTCCCATGCAAATCAAGGTCCACTCCAAACCTTACTAACAAAGTTCTTGTTCCTTCTTTTCTTGCCTTTCTGTTGTTCTCCACTTTCTCCCTGAGATGTTCCTGCCTTCTAAGAGAAAGGGAAATATCCTATTGGGCAGCTAGTTCCTGTCACATCTTCTCAATCCTCAATCCACTGCTCTTTTCTGTTGGGCTCTTCTGCTGCAGTCATGTTCAGTCTATGGTTTGCTGTTTTCCTCAGAAAACGGACTGCCTTTTAGAGTTGATAAATGTCTATGCAGCTCGCTGAGAAAATATTCAGGATCAGCAAATATTGGATTGTTTCCCACCTTCAGTTTTTTTTCCAGGTTTCCAAATCTCCCTTAGGATCCCTTCACTAATCTTCAAAGGTATGAAAGTACACTATAATAGGCCTTGGTTTCCTTGGCACCTTGTGGCTAGGTTTAAAACAGTCCTGTAGATTCTATTTTTATTTTCATTTCAGGTGTGTCAGTCCATTTAGAAAGCAAATCTCTTACAGCCTCCAAACAATCTTATTCTTCATATGTCTCAAGCAATCCAACTTTTTTGATGTTTTTCCATCATGCCAGATCACACTGCTCTGTCTGTTTTGATTCAAGGCACTCCATTCTGGCTTTAGCAGCTTCTGTTCTGGCTTTGAGTTCCTCATTATCTGCCAGTAACTCCTGGAGAATGGTGATACATTCATTTAAACTATCTACTACCTCTAACTTTTCTTTCTGTGCCAGGTAGGTGTTTGTTTCATCTCATTTATTTCCCGCCAAATAATTTCTAACGTTAGCGCATCTGGACCAGTCTTGAGGGAATGCCTCCATCACACTGCTTTGTATATCTATACCCTGCTGTGTCTGCTTCTTTTTCAACTTTCCACTCATTCCGTCAACAAAGCTGAATTCTCTTGTTCTCTTACAACCACTTTAGGTCAATAACTGGAGTACCTTTGGGAGATATCTTCTATTAACCAAGAGCTCCACTGAGTTGCTGTCATCTAGCACAGTACCACATCAGAAGTCCATCATATACACTTTTTTTAACTTACAGCAACCTGGCAGTATACTTAATTTTTCATAACTTTCTAACAACTATGCTGGTTCTTGACAGACATCAAAACAAGATTTGAATTTTTAGAAAGAGGGTGAGGTCTCATTCTTGGATGGTCATGATAATCATGTGGGTCATGGTGAACGTCTAGCACTTTTCAGTCTATGAAAAAAGCATAAATGTTTGTGGATGGTAGCAAGTTGGAAAAATTAAGAAAACAACTCAGGATCATAAAGGAGCTACACAGGAAAATAAATCAGATTGCAAAGCACAGAAAAGTTCATAAACTTACCTGCTTACCACTCAGATGATAAAATGAAAGTCGCTGTCCCCAGTCTGCCACTGCTAGGACATCATTGTGTTCATCCCTAGTAAAGACAGAAGTGAAGAATGCAAAAAGATTACAACTGCAACAATTTGTCAATATCCCTTTAAGACACAAAGAGCTAACATTACATCAGTAGAAAAATATTTAGGTTTATTGTGAATGATTTGTGGATGGTCACTAATCAAGATGTAAACAAAATTACTCAAGGTCTTCATCCGATTTTCTCTGTCACTCATGGTCTTTGTAAGAGATCGTCCAAGTAAACATCCTCTACTGGACAATACATCAATTCAGATATTTTCAGTCTTAACTACGGCAGTCTGTCCACTTCTATGAGTCTGAAGCTCACTACTACAGATACCTTTATTGTTTTTACTTGATTTGTGCCACTGTCTTGAATGATGTCACTCAGAGTGGGTCTGTGTGGGGGTTGGATTTAAGAGCATAAAGCAAATAAATGCTGACCTGCCCTATGAAAAATACCTGCTACATGCAAAGGAAGAATGTACCATTAGACAAAGCTATCTGAAAAAGTAAATAAAAGATTCCTTTGATTTTTGGAAGTTTATCAAGGGGGTTATGGTGGATGATGTGTGGTTGTTAACAGCTGATGTTGTGTCTTTGTACACAGTAATCCCCAATGAGGTTGGTTTAGAGACGGTAGATGGAATGCTTCGTATGTCTGAATGTTATAAGCAGGATGAAATTAATTTAATTATTAGTATTTTAGATGTCATTTTGTCGTATAATTGTTTTTTTCTTTTGATAATGTGTTGTACAGGCAAACTAATCCAGTAGCAATGGGGCCAGCCATGGCCCCCAGTTACGCAAATGTTTTCATGATAGGGTGGGAAATGGAATTTATTTTTAGTTCTGAATTTTATAGTAATGTAACTGTTTATAAAAGATTTACTGCGGATTTGTTTTTTGTTTTAAAGGGAACCGAGGCAGCTCTTCGTAGTTTTATGGATTACTTGAATTCAGTGTCTGACTTTTTGAAATTTACATTTAAGTTTGACAAAAATTCCATTAATTTTCTTGATTTTAATGTATATAAGATTAATAATAAATTAAGCACCAGAATTTATAAAAAGCTGGTACAAAGTAATAGCTATCTGCATTATGATAGTATGCACAATATTAGGTTTAAAAAATATCGTAAATAGTCAGTTTGATCGGATAAGTAGGTTGACAGAGGATGGTGAATTTGTTAAGACCAAGTGCGAAGTTTTAAAAGATAGGTTTATTAGTAGGGGATATCCAATTGGTATGACCGATATGGTTTTTAATAAGGTCACTGTGCAAAGAGAAAGCACTGAAAATATTAATGTGAAGGGGAATAAGCATAAGAAGGACTACTCGCTTGCATGTATGTTGAACAATTCAGTGGATCAGATGAGTATTAGGCAGATAGTGAATAGGAACTGTAAATTTTTGAGTAATTTTCAAGATATTCACAAAGTTATAGGTGAGATGACTGTTTTTGTAACCAAAAGAAGAAAAAAACTTTAAATAAAATTTTTATAAAAATATAGGTAGTTCCAGTGATAATGCACCCAAAGGGATATTCAGATGTGGGAACTGTAATTATTGCACATATATTAAAGTGGGTTTGACAGTCAAAACTGAGGCGAGAGATTATATGTTTGATTTAAATAGTCATTTTGATTGTAAATCTAACTATGTAGTGTATTTAAGTTTATGTGAGTTGTGTCTGGCTTTTTATATTGGGAGAACCAAAAGATGTTTGCATTCTAGGATTTATGTGCATTTAAGAGCTATAGACAAGAAAGACAGTAATAATGCTCTGACCAAACATTTTTCTTCCCGTCATGCACAAGAAAGCACAACTAATAAGTTTTCTTTCACAGTGATAGAACAGGTTATGAATTATGAATACAGGTGGGATGCTGAGGATTATCTTGATAATAAAGAATATTGTTGGCAAGTCAAAAAGAATGAATGTGTTTTCCCTGATAAATAATGACAAAGAAAGTTTTAAAATTGTACTGAAAAGGAAGGGGTTAAGACACTGATGCAAGTGATCATGTGATTTTACTATGCTATTTAAGCTGTGTGAACAGTGGTTGTAACTTGGTCTGATGAAGTTTGTCATAAATGAAAGTGCTTGCTAGTTACTTAATATTGTTTTCCTATTAATATTTTAATAAAATTTTGTTAGCGTTTTTTTTAAGCCATTTGTTGTTTTATTTACTTTTTTTTTGCGGTTCTTTTTTGAGTCTTTTTTACTATCTGAAAAAAGCCCATGATTTCAACCACCTCACTCTCAGCACAGTGCCTTTCAGTTCTACCTTGCCAATAGTAACTGTGACTTGACAAAAACTACTTTCCTTTCACAAATACACAATGCTTTCCAAGATGGTTAATAATACTATTTCACTGTCACTACCCCCTTACTGTTTTTATGGTAACACGCTGCCACCAGCCAAAACAATCTAGCTCATCAAGGTCACAATCACTCCACACTCCAGTCATCTCACAGTCCAGCTCTAGCTAAGAAGTCTTTCTTCAAGAAGATGGATGCCAACCGGCAACTGCTATATTTCACCAGTTCTTTGTAATTCTTTTTATACTACTAAACTATCAACTCACAAAGAGGATTACCGGCCTCAAACAGATGCCCTATGCAGACCGTCTCAAAAAAAGTACAGTTTTGTACCTACCATAAATGTAGATGTCCGATAGGAATGCATCTGCAGTCCTTACAAATGGGTTGTCCTGTCGTCAGGCAGCCCTTCGGTCGGCCGGATTCCAAAGTCTGGGTCTGGCTTCGGCTGGTGTCACGCTTCACCCGACGTCATAGCTGCAGCTTTTCAGGTATAAAGGCATCAGCCGACGCCATTTTCCTCAGTGTTTCTTGCCCCAGATGCCAGGTGCCCTCTTTGATGGCTAAATTTGGATAAATGCCAATGTTTCCAAATAGTAGAGAGCAAACACATAAAATAAGCATGTATGTACATATATACAAACAAATACACCATAATAGATCCCCCCCAAGCTAGCTGAAGGATGGCAAATACCCTAGGAGTACCACAGAGGGGAAGGTGGGTGGGTAATCCTGACTGCAGATGCATTCCTATCGGACATCTACATTTATGGTAGGTACAAAACTGTACTATGTCCTTCAAGGATGCATCTGCAGTCCTTACAAATGGGTAGAATACCATAGCTAAACTAGGGGAGGAGGAAAAAAGGAAAGATTATGTGTAGTTAGGATCCCTTGCAAAACAGCAGTGGCAAAACCTGCTCGGGATCTAGAGTATAAAGGTAAATTGTAATGCTTGGCAAATGTATGCACGGAGGTCCAAGTAGCAGCCTCTATAATGTCCTTGGTAGCCACTCCTCGTAAGAAAGCTGTGGTAGTGGCTGTAGCCCTTGTGGAGTGAGGCCTGATGTTCTCTGGAGTTTTCTTTCCATGGTAGGAGTAACAAAATCTAATGCAATTTCCTATCCATTTTGAGATTGTCTGTTTTGAAATTGGCTTTCCTTCCTTTCCTGTTGCATATGCTACCAGAAGCTGGTCAGTTTTTCTATTGGACTTGGTCCTGTCCAGGTAGTAGCGTAATTGTCTATGTACATCCAAGGTATGCAACAGCCTTTCTCCCCTGTTCTGAGGGTTGGGGAAGAATGTAGGTAGGTGGATAGCCTGATTTAAAGACACTCTGGATACCACCTTAGGCATAAATGTAGGATTTGTTCTTATGGACACTCTATCTTGATGGAAGATCAGGAAGGGTTGCACTGCCATTAATGCCTGTAGCTCAGAGACCCTTCTTGCTGAGGTGATTGCCAGCAGGAAAGCAGTCTTCCAGGATAAGTATTGTAATTCTGCTGTTGCTGCTGGTTCGAAAGGGGGAAGTGTCAATTTTTCTAGCACAAAGTTCAAGTCCCATGCTGGCAATGGTGGTCTCCTGGGAGGTTTTACATTTTTAATTCCTCTCAGAAACTGTCTGAGCAGAGGATGCGAGAAAACAGGAGGATCCAAGCTGTATTCTGCCGAAATGGCTGATGCATGTATCTTTATGGAAGAATAGGACAGGCCTGTATGGAAGAGGTCTGTCAAGTACTCCAGGATGTTGGCTATGTTTGCCAGTGCCACATCTTCTCCCTTTGCAGTACTCCAAATGAGATATCTTTTCCATTTTGCTGCATAATTCTTTCTTGTTGAAGGTCTACGAGCCTCAAGGATTATGTCTTTAACCCTTTGGGATAAATTTGGGTTAATTATTCTTATGAAATGTTCCAGGCAGTTAGCTGCAGAGTTTTCAGGTTTGGATGCAGGATGTTGTAGTTGTTCTGTGTTAACAGCAATGGGATCAGAGGTAGTGCCCATATTTGTTCCCGAGACATGCTCCTCAGCAATGGGTACCAATGTTGTCTTGGCCAGTCTGGAGCTATCAGAATGATCCTTGGACGTTCCTCTTTGATCTTCAAAAGCACCTTGTGCATCAAAGGAAGTGGTGGGAATGCGTATGCTGTCAGGTTCTTCCAACTGAAAGATAGGGAGTCCACTTTCCAAGCAAGTGGGTGGTACGTCCTTGTGCAGAATCTCTTTAGCTGGTGATTGAGTGGGGATGCAAATAAGTCTATTTGTGGTAATCCCCATTCTCTTGTGATGGCTTTGAAGATGTCCGGATGCAGCATCCATTCGTGGGCATCCGTTGTAGTTCTGCTTAGTATGTCTGCTAGAATGTTTTCTTTTCCCGGTACAAAAATTGCTTGTAACTGAATGTTGTAGCTCAGAGCCACATCCCATAGGTCCAGTGCCAGCCGGCATAGAGGGTATGAATGTGTGCCTCCCTGTTTGTTGATGTACCACATAACTGTGGTGTTGTCTGTCCTTATCATCAATCTCCTTCTTGGAGAAATGGTCTGAATGACTGGATTGCCAATTTTACTGCCAGCATTTCCTTTAGATTTATGTGCAGGCGCAGTTGGTCTTGAGTCCATAAGCCTTGTATGCACTTGCCCAGCATGTGTGCCCCCCAACCGAGGTCTGATGCATCTGTCGTGATGGTTTGGCTTGGTTGACTGTTGCAGAAGGGCAATCCTGTGTTTGATTGACAGGCCTGAGCCCATCATAGGAACTCTTGCTTCAGGCATGAGATTATTGGAATTTTGGTTTCTAGGCTGTGCTTGTGTTGAGACCACAAATTCTTTAGGTACCACTGTAGCTTTCTCATATGCTACCTGGCATGAGGGACCAGAATTATGCAGGATGCCATGAAGCCTAGGGCTTGCAGTACTTTCCTTGCAGTTAGATGGTTCTGCTTTGTTAATGCCAAGAAGTAGAGAGGTAGTTGCTCTTTCTTTTCTGCAGTTAGGAATGCCATTTGTTTTGATGTGTCCAGCTCTGCACCCAGAAAGGTTATTCTTTGGGATGGAATCAGCCTTGACTTTTTTATATTGACTGTATATCCCAGGGCTTGCAGCAGGTAAATGACTCTTTGTAAGTCTTCTGTTAGCTTGCTTTTGTTGTCCACTTGTATCAGGCAGTCGTCCAGGTAGGGGTAAATTTGGATTCCCTGAAGTCTGCAATGTGCAATTACTGATGCCAGGCATTTCATGAACACTCTGGGCGCAGTAGATAAGCCAAAGGGCAATGCTGAGAATTGATAATGCTCTGATCCTGCAAGAAATCTGAGGTATCTTCTGCAATTTGGTCGTATGGGGACGTGCAGGTATGCCTCCTTGAGATCTAGAGTTACCAGCCAAGACTCCTTGCCCAGCATGGGAAGGAGCTGCTGTAGGGTCAGCATTTTGAATTTTGGAACTATGAGGAATGTGTTTAAAGCGGACAGGTCCAGAATAGGCCGCCATTTGCTCTCTTTTCTTGGTACCAGGAAGAGTCTGGAGTAAAATCCCTTTCCTTGTTCCATAGATGGTACTTTTTCCACAGCTCTCATTCTTAATAATTGAGATATTTGCTTTAGAGCTTCTGCCCTTTAAGTAGGTGGTAGGTTTGGCATTCCTCTCTTTGCTGGTAGAGTATGGAAATGGAACCTGTAACCTTCGTCTATAGTTTGCAAAATCCATTTTTCCCTTGTGATGCAGTGCCAGTTCTTTGAAAATAATGTCAGCTTTCCACCTAAGGGTGCTTCCAGTTGTTCCCTGGTAGGCGGTGCCACAGTCAAGTCACTGTGATTGTGTTGTTGCAGTGGTGGTGGCTGAGTCTGTGCCTCGCTGGTTGTTACCTTGCCACTGGCATCCCCTGTAGGCACCCCTGGATTGGTTTCTGCCTCTTGAACGCCTATTTTTGCCTCTCTGTGTCTTAGAGGAGTCCGGAAAGGACCAGTTCTTGGAGGGCCAGTTCCTGCTAAACCTTGGTGGTTGAACCTGTAAGAAATCTTTCACTGTTTGTACAGATTTCGCCTTCTCTTCCATCTTTTTTAGTATCTGCTGTGCAGGGGAACCAAATAAATTGACTTTGTCCATGGGAGCATCTAAAAGCTTTGATTTGACATGGTCAGGTAAAGCCTGCTCTTTCAACCATGCATGTCTCCTGATAACTGTGCCAGTCATGGCTGATCTAAAGGAAGCCTCCAGTGCATCATAGCCACATTTTAAAGAATGGTTACTAACCTGCTGTATGTTATGTACCATTTCCTGAACATATTTCTTATCTAAAGATTCTTCAGAGGACAGCTTTTTAGTTAACTGGTCTAGCATAAACTCTTGATATTGAATCATATGAAATTGGCAGTTCAAAGCCCTAGCTGACAAGGTAGCAGAGGTGTAAACTTTTTTACTCCAACGCTCTAAGGACCTGGATTCCCTTTCAGAGGGGAGGGGGTTTTTAGTAGATGCAGTTGCTATAGCTTTAGGGCCCTGGGAGATAGTCTCTGGATCTGCAAAAGGAGCCTTATATAAATGGTGTTGAGTGTCCGGGACCCTGTAGAACCTATCGGGCTTAGCAGGGGCCGGAGGTAATGAATCAGGAGCAGTGCAAGCATCATTAAATGCATCATCTACAACAGAAAGAACTGGAGGTATAGCTAAAAGCCTATGTTGTGGCAAATGTAGAAAGGTTCTAAGCCTTTTTCTGGAGTCTGAGAAATCTTGGCCCTGCCACTGAAATTGTTCCCTCATAGCATGCAAGGTTTCCCCAAAGGAAAATTCCTCAGGTGGAGAGGCTGAAGGAATGGACTCTTCAGCATCAGAGTCTTCGTAAGGAGAATAAGGAGCCTCAGGAGGGTCTGTATGTTCTGAGTCATCAGAGGAATCATCTGTGGATACTGGCTCTGGGGGCTCTGCTCTAGGCCTCTTCTCTGGAGGTGGATGAGAGGCCCTGTCAGGATGAGGCTGGGAACCACGAATTAAAGAAATGAGATCCTCAGCCAAAGAAAGCATATGGGAACAGGTGCTGGGCCTGTGAGAGGGGGGCTTAACAGGCACCATTTTTGAAGCTTTAGCTGCTTTAGCCCTGGCAAAGGCCTTAATAGACATGGCTGCAGGAGGCCTAGCAGCTCCACGTGCAGGGGTTGAGATATCCAAGGGAATAGTGTCAGATAATTCCTGAGAAACCGCAACTACAGGTTGGATTTCAGAAGCCGATTCCACCAGGTTAGAGGAGGCCTCGGTAGAAGGCATGTTTTCGGCCGGGGAAAGAACCGCTTGCTCGGTTTCAGCCGAAACCGAGACACTCGTGGATGGCTTAACCGCGGTTTCGGCCGAAACCGCGGACCGCGAGTGTCGGTCCTTTTCCCTGCGTTTTTTGGTTATTTGTGTAGTCGGAGGATCCGACGGCATAATATAAGCAAAATCAGAGCCGAAAAACTGTTCTGCAAACTCCGACCGGCGTCTAAGCGTCCGTCAGTTAAAAGAAGCACAGGCTAGACAAGCTGCTACGTCGTGGTCTGGGCCTAAACAAGGTAAGCAGTAAGAGTGGAAATCTTTATGAGGTATTTGTTTCCCACAAGTTAAACAGTTATTCACTTTTTCTGACATCGGCTGAGGCAAGAAAGAGTCCCCAACGGGGTACTTAGCTTTTTAGAAGTCTTCGAAGTAGTATTCGGTAGTAGTAATCTCTGGTTCTGACCGACCGGCACTTGCGAACAGCTTCTGCTTCGGGCACCACGTGGCAAGAAAGACTGGGGAAAATGGCGTCGGCTGATGCCTTTATACCCGAAAAGCTGCAGCTATGACGTCGGGTGAAGCGCGACACCAGCCGAAGCCAGACCCAGACTTTGGAATCCGGCCGACCGAAGGGCTGCCTGACGACAGGACAACCCATTTGTAAGGACTGCAGATGCATCCTTGAAGGACATCTGCAGCTTTACTCCGTTGCATATCACCTACTCAGAGGCGATTTCTGTCTAACACACAAAGCTATGTCAAACCCAGAGCTTTTAGACATGCTCCACTTAAAGAAATCCCAATCCCTACAAGCTACACGGTCTAGGGGCTTAAATCTTGTAACCACAATAAACAGAACATGCTGGAGGGACAGATTCCTGTCCCAGAGACTTCCCATACTCTGGAACAAACTACCTATCTATATCAAACAAAGCTCCTCATTAGCGCTTTTCAAGAAAAATCTTGATGATTGGATGGGAGATAGGAAATTCACCCCGGGGATCACTTCTGTGGTTCTGCTCGACAGTGGCACAGGAAAATAATTTTCTTGGGTGGCGAAAGCCAGGGTACCTTTGGCTAGGCTTATATAGGCCCTAGGGCCAATAGCCTAGTACCTACCTATGAACCTATGAGACATAGGTTTTTATAACTGAATATTAAAACACTTTACTTGATAAAAACTTTCCAAAACATACTATAAAATTAAATATACAGAAGGCATACATCTCTATAAAGGGAAGTCTAAATACTTTTTAAACGGACTGATACTGTCAGGAAAAACACTGACCACCAACTGACTAGTCAACTATTTTTATAACTAAAACACCCTGGAACTCTAACTCTGCATTGTAACTTTCTGCAGCAGAAGTACAATACAAATAATTACTTACAGCCTTTGAGTTAACAGTCTCTGGAAAATTAATTCTTGCTGCTATAAAAAAGGACAAGAAACACTTGTTTCAAGTACCAGACAACAGTTCACATAGAAGGTAGATTTTCCAAATTTCTGTTCAAATGATGCACCAAACACACAGTTTCAAGTAAGGTCACATAATTTACTGAAAGTTCAGAGTTTTTTTTTTTTTTTTTTTGAAAGAATGTTTATTAGCAATTATGTATTCAGCAACATCTCTGATGGCTTGCAATCTGCATTCAGCACAGCATCTTAGATTCACCCACTTCCTGTTGCATTAACATTTTTTTTCCAAGCATCCCGTTTTGGCAGGATTATTCAGCCCTTTAGGAAGTTCAAATCCATTTAAGCTAACATAGCTGTTTGGTAGAAAATAATGCACATGTGTAGAGGGTGCATGCACTCATGCATGTGCATAGGCATCTGTCTGTCTGAAAATAGTTTCCTTTTTAGCTGTTCAGTGAAAAACTATATGATGTGTTCAGTTTTTTCACATTTCTCTTCTGAAAAATGCACATTAGCTCAGTGAACCTTTTTCACAAACTGAGAAAACATTTTCTTTTACAGATAGTTAGTGATTTAAGCTTTACTAAGAGAGCATGGTTTCACCTATGTGCGAGTCTTATCAGACACAGCTGGCATCTTTATTATGCAAAAAAAAAAGTTATTTAACTGCTTCCTGGTTTGATAGCAAGTTGGAAATTCTGAATGTTTAATCTGACATTTTTGCATTAATTCTTAAAACATCCTTTTATACCTATATGAATTGTCCAATTTTAATAGAAAACAACATTTATTTTTCAAATGGATTAGTAGGTACAGGCAAATCCCTCTCAGGTGTTTGTATATCTATATGGATGGACTTTACTTATCAGCAAATGGGGTGAGATAAATTGCTTTAGTTAGGTACACTGCATACAACTGTGTTACAGTGTATACACTTTAATGTTTGTTTAATTTTAGTTGCTATGAATAGTGTACGCAACTTTAGCTTCTGGAAAGTAATAGGCATCAGTGCAGCAGTGAAATTAAAGGCAATGTTGCAGACATTGAAAAATACAGACTCTCAAGTATCACCTTACAAGAAATAAAACTCAGAAGGGGAAGGTAAACCGCTAATTAAAATGGGGAGGAAACTGAATGACAGTGATGGGGCTACCACAGAGCAAACACATTTGGAAAGACATACTAACCCAAAATGTATGCACATAAGACAGAATATAGATCTTTTTCAAGAAATATATAACCTCTATTAAGGCCTTTAGTGAACAACATTTACTGACTTCTACTGAAGATATTGCATCAGCTTTAAATACAGAAATAAATACAGAACTAGAAGGAACATACTCTTCCACTGAAAGAAATAAGAAAAGCTTGCCTAATTTAACTATATTTATGACTAAATGCAGCTTGGTGGACAATCCACCCAGAAACAATTGACTTAACTTATTTTACTTCAAAGTTATCACACAAAAGTAGACCAGGTTATTTCTTAAATTCATAGACAAAAATCACATAGCATTCAATCCACATTTTTCATTCAGTCCCCTGTTGTACATCACAATGTCCTCTTCTTGAAACTTACTTTGTACCTATGAGATACTATTAAATTTCTGCTTTGGAGAATACATCCTACCATAACTGAAGATGAAAATGATTTACTTTTATTTAAAACAAAGTCTGTTAGTCATCCTATGATCCATTTCAAAACATGTTACCTCAGGCAGCATGAAATTGATCTAGACTCTGCATAACCAGATAGCATGTAAAACAAAGTAAAACACAAAGCCCAGATAGAGTAAATGCTGCACATATATACTGCTATGGGGGCTTCGTTTGCCCCTATTTATGCTGATTTATACATGGCATACATTGAAGATTACATTATTTACGATGACACGCATAATTTATACCAACCTGAAATTGATATCTGGCGTAGGTATTTGGATGATTGCTGGATGGTGTGGAGGGCTGATATTGAATATTTACATGAATTTGTTGAATACCTGAATGACAATAAATGGGGGTTGCATTTCACAATTAATTATGACCAAAATGTTATTACTTTTTTGGATGTTAAGATCACAAGAAATTTTGACAACTCCCTAAATACTGAGGTATTCAGAAAGTTTCCTCAATATAATACCTTAATCCACGCATCCAGCTTTCATCCAAAACATATTGCCAGGAATATTCCTAAGTCTCAGTTTATTCGTATCATGCGGAACTGTTCTAATGATAACACTTTCCATCTATATAGCCAGGATTTAGTACATAGGTTTAATAACAGGGGATATAAACCGGGCCATGTCACAATTGCTAAAAGGTATGCATCACAACTTACTAGAGATGATTTGCTTACATATAAAGAGAAACCTGGTTGTTCTTTTTCTTCTACTCCACTAAGATTTACTACTACCTATGGAAGGAATATCGGGCAATTTATTAATATTATTAAAAACAATTGGAATATTCTGTCTGCTGATCCTGCATTATCTTCTGTTATACCACAAAACTGCTCTTTTTCTTTTAGGAAAGGTAAAACCTAGGTACTTATTTCAATCATTACAAACATCATTCCCAATCTATGCTGTTACAGATTACACAGACCACTTTGCTTGGGGACAAACTTATTGGGTGTGTGCCTTGTGGCCATTGTAACAATTGCAAACATGTTTTAAAAACCAAATAATTTTCTAGCAGCAATTGTAGTACTGTATATGATATTAATTTTTTTGCTAATTGCAATAGCGATTGGATAATTTATATGGCATGTTGCAGTTGCCATTGTTTTTATGTAGGACAAACATCGAGGCCATTTAAGCTACGCATCTCTGAGCATCTCAGTGATATAAAATGTAAAAAATCTAGCAATGCGCTTTATAAGCATACATTAAAACATTCCACAGCAAGGTTTCATTTTCTCGTTATAGATAAAATTCTAGGTGACCGCACAGTGAAATCGGGTTGGCATAAGAAATTAGATATTAAAGAGAAAAAATGATAATTAAGTTAGGTTTACTTTTTTTATCCAGGACTTAATGAACATCTTTGAATGGTCTATTATTTATTCATGAGTTCACCAATCATGTCTATTGGTTGTTGTTTCTAATTAATATTTTTGTATTAATAGGACTTCTTTTTTAATTTTGTTTTATCACACTGAAGAAGGCTAAGCTAACTCTATGCCGAAAGTGGTCTGTGAGATTGAAGTCTGACTGATGTTTGACCAATAAACTACTTTTTCACAGCCATTCAGTTGCTGGCTTTATTATTTTTCCTGGGTATCTTTTCTGGCCGTGCAATTTTCTCCGTGCAGGGGACTGTTTTTCGCTTACTATGTCCAGAACCCATTTGTCCCGGGTTATGTGGCTCCAGTTTTGATAAAAAGAGAAATCCTTCCCCCCAAAGGTGCTTCCAGGAGAGGAGCCCCTGGAACCAGAAAGGGAGAGTCATAAAGACTGTTTTCAGTAGGGTTGAGACTTATCTTCACCTCCCTTGGGAGAGGGGGCACTCCACTGCCTATTCCTAAAATGGGTCTGTGCCTGTCCCCTACCTCTGGAACGCCTGAATCTGCCTCTCTGAGACCTGTCCGAACCCGGAAAGGACCAAGATTTAGCTGGCCAGTGTCTGCTAAATCTAGGAGGTTGCACCTGTAGAAAATCTTTAACCGTCTGCATAGATTTGGCTTTGTCCTCCATTTTCTCTAATACCTCTTCAGCTTTGGACCCAAACAAAACATCGTGCTGCAAAGGGGCATCCAAATGTTTGGCTTTAACCTGATCCGGCAAGCTTTGTTCCTTTAACCAAGCATGTCTTCTAATAACTGCGCCAGTTGTTGCAGCCCTACAAGAAGCTTCCAAAGAATCAAAACCACAATGCAGGGTATGTTTACCCACCTGTTCAATAGCATGCAATAAATCCTGTAACTCCTGATTATCCACACCAATAGAAACAGTTGACATCTTTTGTTTAAATACAGACAAAAGGTATTGCTGATACTTCAGCATATAAAATTGACAGTTCAAAGCCCTAATAGACAATGTAGCAGAAGTATAAACTTTTTTACCCCATCTCTCCAAAGCCCTGGACTCTTGGTCAGAGGGAATAGGATTTTTAACAGAGGCCGCTTTAACACCCTTAGGACCCTGAGAAATTGTTTCCGGATCAGGTGAAAGATTCTTAAAAAGAAACTTGTGAGAATCTGGAACCCTATAATACCTATCCGGTTTGACCGGAGCAGGGGGAAACGAATCAGGAGAGAGAGAAGCTTCCAAAAAAACATAATCTACAATGTCCAATACAGGGGGAATAGCCAGAGGCCTATGCTGTGGGAGAAAAAGAAAATCCCTAAGCCTTTTCTTGAATTCAGAAAATTCCTGCCCTTCCCAGTGAAAATGCACCCTCATATCATGCAAAGTTTCACCAAAAGAATAATCCTCAGGAGGAGAGGCTGAAGGAAAAGAGTCTTCAGCATTAGAATCCTCATAAGGAGGAAAAGAATAATCCTGCTCAAGGGAAGAAGCAGAAGAAACAGAAATTTTGTCTGAAGAATCATAATCGGACTGTAATCTAGGCTTCTTGTCAGGAGGGGGATGTGAACTCCTGATCACAGTTAAGAGATCTTCAGCCATCCTAAGCATCTGCCTCTGAGGCCTAGGACCCTGATCAAAAGGTGCCTGTGCTTGCCATTTCACTTTAGCTGGAGCCTTAGACTTTGTCTTTGAATGTAAAACTGAATCCACATTTACAGGAAGCTGCGAAGGCCTGACTACTCCCTCAGAAGCCAGTATCTGCCTACCAGCTTCGGACCCAACTGAGGGAACAGTATCTGAAGGTCCAGTCCCTGGCAATTCTGAAGACCCCATCAGCTCCACATCGGAGTTGGTACAGGCAATTGGTTCAAAAGAGGCGGACGACAGGGGCTGCAAAGGCACCTCACTGATGACCGACAAACCAGCAACTGGCAATAACTGAGTAACATCCTTTGCTGTGGACCTCGGAGGCCTGTCTGCATCCTTGCGCCTCTTACACACCCCAGAAGCCGGAAAAGAATCCGAAGACATGTTACAATTAAACCTTTTTCCAAAATAGTAAAAGGCAAAGTTATATCTACGCCTAATAGTACGCTGATTAAATCTAGCACAAAATGCACAATTAGCAACGTCGTGGTCAGGACCCAGGCAGGGAATACAGTAAGAATGAAAATCCCTATGAGGTATTTGCTTCCCACAAGAAATACAATTATTAACTTTTTCTGACATCTGACTGGAGCAAGAAAAAGACCTCCCCAACGGGGTACTTATCTTATAAAATGAAAATCCTGGGATTAAATCCAAAAACAAACAGGAACAGGCCAACCAGCATCAGTGAACTGCAAAGGGCATCGCGCGGCAAGAAAGACTGGGGAAATGGCGTCAGCTGAGGTCTTTATACCTTCTGGCGCATTGACGTCAGGATAAAAGCGACCTCAGCTGACGCCCGATCCAGACTTTGGGACTCTGGCCGATCGGGAGCTGCTGCTGGCAGGAAGAACCCTACAGTCATGACTGCAACAGTGAACCACAAAGGACATCTTAAATACTGAACAAGCCAATAAGACAAGCAACTTGACGACCAACATTCAGCTATGAAGAAACTAGATGCTCTACTGGGTAAACAATATATGTCTAGACAGTAATGTCATAAGAGTGCAGACCAAAGAACAGAACAAAGGCACTTAGAATAACAGGCACAATAAGCCTTCACCAGCAATTCCCAGCTCAGAAGGGTAAAGGCTACACTTTCCTCCCACAAGAGTGTAGACTACAAACCATCCTTGTGTAAGATAACTAGCTTGAAACCCAAGTGCTTAAATCAAAATAAAGAGGCTTAGAATGAGTTACAATTTAATTAGACTAATAACAAGCAGTAATAAATGCAGCAGATTAAATGAAACTGAACACTTTAAGATCATGCAGCAAAAAGCTAAATAAAGTAATAAAGTAGGAAGAAGCACAGATAAAGTAAAAGCAGTGAATAATGTGATTGTTTTAAGTAAGTGGGAAGGGAGGAAGCAGAAGATAATTCAAGTTTAAGAGACTAAGGGGTGGGCCTTTCCATCTGATCTCTCAGTGCTCAGTAGAATGAGCTGAGATGGGACTGGGAGGAGTGTCCAACATCAGAATTATAATAGTGGCAGACAACTCTAAAGCCACCAAATTTAAGAATACAACAGCAGTAGGGCTCGTGGGTGATGAAAATCAAATACTGACAGAGATCATTAGTAGTCAGGCAGAGAAAAGAAAGTCAAACAAGCACTACTGTTAAATATAGATGCCTCTATTTCTAGTTAAATGAGGAATGCTATTTTTCAGCTCCTCCCAATAATTAGCTGGATGTTATTCACTGTCAGCAAAGTAATTCATTTCTACCTTTTCTAATTGACCCTGTCAAGACGTCTTAAAACTCCAAAAGAACAAAAACTTAAAACAAGTTAATCAGCTCGTTTGATATAAAAGAATAGGAATACAAAAAGTCTCTTCACTCATTGCTGATAACTGCCTAATTTTCATATCAAATCCTTCTACTTCAATTACAGTTTTACAAATATATGAAACAGTCTGCAGGCTATCAGGCCTCAAAAGCTAATCTGTCAAAGAAACAGAACGTATCCTTGAACAAGGCATTAAAACCGCTTCAAAAGAATGAAAATCTGGATTCTCTTGACTACTGTAAAAGACATCCTGAATGTTTAGGAGTCCTTATCCTAGCTAGTCCTATTAAAATATCTAAAACAAATCTTAGGAAGCCGGGGGGGGGTCATTAATGTTCTCTCACAGGGCCACATTATGCTCTTTCTGAGTTGGGCAGAATTTGAACTTATTTTTTAAAATGAGTTTTTTCTCCAAAACAACAAATGTCTTAATACCCATCTGAATATCTCCCATAACTCATGTTTATATAGTTAAATATGCTACAAAAGCAACATTTAGCTTTAACACAGAAAAAGAAAACATTTGTTATCTCTTAAAAATATTGCATGGGGATGTTAAGAAAGGTGGATTTTACTACACAGTGGCAACTACCATCCACTTTAGGTAAAAAAAAAATACTAAATCCATTAAAATGGGCACTGAGTACAAAGTAATTTGCTAGACTCCACTTATTACCAAGTTGCTTTAAATATATCACAAATATTTCCCAAAAGATGTGCAAACTGATATTGAATAAACATTGCATTTGCCACTTGGGCTAAGGTTAGACACACTCTAAAGTAGTTAATATCTCTTAGGTCAAGAAACATACATTTGGCATTACCCTGGTATGCAAATAAACAAAGAAAGAGTCAGGTTTAAGTCTTGGGAGAAAGGAGGAATAAAATTATCTAAAGAAAGAACATACTGATTTGGCACCTTTACTAAGTTATGACAAAATAGAGACAAAATATGGTTTATCTCATTCTGAGTTTTAGCAGCATTTCAAACTAAACCATGCCACTAACAAGCAAGAAACCAAAAATCTATCACATACATTTAACATTCCCCTGCTGTCTACTATCAAAAGTTTAAATAAAATCAGTTCCATGTCATGATTCTATATGTACATTATTAATGAAAGACGTTGATGATGCTACTAGTAGAAGCTCATGTGGCTAGGCCATACATGTGGACACCTGAGAAACAGAATAGAGCAACTAGTGATCTTTTCCCACTTCAAAGACATGGAATTTAAACATATGAGCACTGCACTCACTTCAAATACTGCAAAAGTTTATTAGACTCCTCTAAAGTTACACAGTAGAGGTTTAGCTCCTTCTGCAGTCCGCTGAATCTGTACCAGAAGTTTTATGGCCAGTTAATTTAATAAAATTTGGGCCATTCCCCAAGATAAAAATCTGATGGAATTTGTTGAGAGAATGTCTACATCATATCTACCACATAATCTGAATAATGTGCAAAAAATACTCTTTAGTTTCATTTTGTGTTGAAATGTCAATAGTCAGGAACCTGACCAATGTAAATAATACATCTTTAACTATGCTGAAGCACCAAATAGTTTAAATAGAATGGCTGAAGGTTCACAATGTAACTAAGCAAGTTAATCACTTAACATCAAAGAAAAGTATGTCTAACATCTTTAATATAAAGCTGTTTTATTTACTGACACTCAGAAATATTAATTTTAACTTATTACATTACACAGAAATAGTGTCTGGTGTTATTAATTCACTTTCATACTCACACAATGCATTTTATTTTAGGAGTTACTTTTACTAACGTTTGATACCCTCCCCCTTTTTAATTTGCTGTAATAGTTTAGCCCTTGAAGATGAATAATACTGATTAATATGAAAAGAAAGGGTAACTATCTGAATGCATAATCTTCATTCATATGTCTCAATAAAAATGTACTTACTTTAAAAAAAAGGAAATTCAAACAGCTAGATGAAATAGTAAACCAGAGAGAAGAGTAGAGATGTGAGTTGGTCTACAGCTGGGAATGAGACACAGCACAGAGGACTTCCTGCCAAAACAGACTCCACCTGAATTTAAAGGGAATGCCATACTGATATCTGATTTTTGGTGGTACATTCATATAGTCATCTCTCTCAGCTTCCCAGACTTTCACAGAATGTCCAGATATTTGGCTCATGTTTTTGGCCTGTTCCTCATAACATTTCTGGTTTTCTGGCAAATTATTTAAAACTGAAGTTGCTAAATAATGGCTGATATTTGAGTTTCAAACTTCATATCCTTCAGAAAAATACATGCTTATGCAAAACCTGTTATTCTATCAACTGTCTGAGTTTATAACACCAAGATCTAGAAATTGTTCCTATTTTGGGGCCTTTGTCCCACCATTATTTTTAGATTTGTCTAGAATTCTTGCGCTAAGAGTTTGACAGGTATGCATACAGTGGTACTGGTAAACAGAGGTACAAAAGGGGTTGATCAAAGAGCAAAAACAAGGAGGGAAATGAAAACTCAAATAACCAGGAAAAGGGCAAAGAAGGAAAGAAAAGCAAAAAGAAAGCAAGGATGAAAGTGGTCTTGTGCAATCTCAAAAGCCTAAGAAAAATGATGGATGAGTCACAGATAATGCTAACAGAAAGGAAGGCAGACATGGGTGGAATCAAGGAATACCCAGGATGCTCATATCATTAAGTATGTAGAAGGTGCACAGGTCAGGAAGGATGGGATGGGAAAATTGTGAGGGATGAGCAGTCTGTATAAGGGAAAGGATCAGGTGTGAGATCAGAAATAAGGAAAAGGAACAAATGACATAAGGAATGAAGTAAAGGAAACAAGTTGACAAGACAAGTGAAATGGCAGTAGGAGAAAGAGAGGACTAGAGACATACCTCTCAACCATACCGAATTTCTCATTTTTTACCGGTTTTGAGGATTAATTTCCCGGCTTTTTTTTTTTTATTTTGTTTTCGCTGTTTTGAGCTGATGTCATCACATGCGTGATGACATCAGCTCTGTGAACAGCCTGCCAGCCTGTCGGAATTGAGCTCAAGAGCTCAACATAACATACAAGTGTTAGATATTATGAATATAAGGCTGAAATTAATTCTGTTGTAAATATGCTGAAAGAAAAAGTTTGCTTGAATATATGTATAGAGTTTACAATGTGCATTCATACTATATGTATAACAGACAGGCTTCTCATCACAGCATCAGAAAATGCCTAACAAAGCAATACTGGAAAACAAGCATTACATGATTTTCTCATGTTTGTAGAACAAATATCAATTAACAGACATCCTTTTTTATAAATTTAGCAATACGTGATGTTTTTCCAGTAGGAACAGCTTATACAGATGTTTCCTTTCAGAATGGCATCCTCACATCAGCAAAAGTGCTTAAATCACAAAAGGACAATAGAAAAGTCTAAAAACAGACATTATGTGACTTCCCACATAAGGCCAGAAAAACATACCAAGAAGAAATGTGTGCGTGACTAGCTCTGTATATAGCAATTGTAGTAATTCAGTTATGTGAGAGAAGGACAGAGAAAGGTATTTTGTAGAAGTCATCATTCATATCTGTAATGAAGGAAAACTTTGTAAATATATGCTACAAATCTGACAGACTACGTGTGGTTTGTTATAAAATAAGTTATCTGTAACTGCTTATAGCTGCAAAATATATTTCTTTATCAGTGTGCAATTTGAAAGGCTTGGTGCTTTAAACAGACTACAGATGGAGTCATGCAGAGCTATGTGTCTCTGATTCAGCAGTAACAGCACAGCAAGACTGTGGTTCTTAAGAAGACTTCAAATCCCACAGCAAGTAAGCAGTAAGCATCCATATAATTTTTCAATGGTGACCCTTTGACAACGTTCCTAGCCTGTATCCAAAAACAGGGGGAGTGAATGGGTAATGTCACTCCTGTAAAAGCACAGTAACGTTTATGTGAAGTACTTCAGATTTCTACAGTTTTCAACAGTTTGTAGCAATACAGTTTAATAGACGTCTAAATCCGGTGAGACTGCATTGTAGGAAGGTGGAGCAGTTCCATAAATTCTCCAGAAAAGGTACAAGACGAAGTTGTAAGACTGAATCTGCCAGTTTTGCTGTACCAACTTCACAAGTGACTACAGAAACTTTTCAACCATCTACAGTAAAGCAGTTTGGCCATCTGCCTGTCTGTTGACTGGTAAGAAAATTATTCTGTGTTACATACAGTATGAATGCCACAGAGGTAATAATAATAACAGAATAAATGTATATACAGCATATTAGCAAATGTAAAACCTTATTAGGGCAAGTTAATAGTAAGGCATTAGGCAAATGAATTGCAATTTGATAGTAAGGCATTATGCAAATGGATTATAATATTTGACTGGTATCTAAAATAAAATCATGTGTGGTATAAAAATGTTTATTGTGTGTACAATGTCATAAAAATATAGTGCATGACATTATCCAAAGGTTAGACTGTACAGACAAAAAATGTAAAGGTAAAGAACCAAGAAAAGTTAATATGTTGACTTTATATTCAAATGTTAGACAGTTATGTTCTGTCACCAGATGTAAAAGGTTTATTTCAGAGTTGCAACAACAGTCAAATCAGTTACTGATAGAAACTCTAGTACATTTTGTTACAAAGAAATGTAATAAACTTCTAAAAGACAGACGCAATGAGTTCAGGAAGCTTAGACAAGTTATACACACATCTTTTCAAAAGTGCATAGGAGTTTCAAATTCAGCAGAACAGCTTACTAAAGAATGTCAGAAAGACCATGCAACATCACAGGAAATTCAACAGCAGTTGCAGGATAAAGGAAATAAATTAGCTCAACTGACAAAGACTGGGAATTTCCTGCATACACAGTTAATCTGTGCAAAAGAAATATATTTTATAATATGTTTATGTTTTGAAAATGGTTAAGCATGCATGCTAGGATGGTAGGGACATGACATGCTTGTATAAAGATATACAGATACAAGACAGACATGCATGTGTGTTATTTTCATCTAGAGTACATTTGTTTACAATGCACAAAAGAAAAGGCAGACAACAGCAAATATAAATAAACATATGTTATAATTGTATAGTAACACCAAACAGTTAAAGTTCTGAATTTTAAAAATAAATAAAATCACAGATGGTATTAGTTAAACAGTTTTTGTAAAATTAATGGCAGGACAGTTAAATAGATAAATAAATAAAAAATATTGAAATCTATGTAAGGTAATTGTAAAATAATGTCTATTTATGTTGTATAAATGCATAGTTATGCAAATCACATTAAAGGAAAAATGCCAAAATAATTAATTATAGTTTATAGAGTATAAAATGTGAGCTCAGACCTTCCCAGACTGAATGAATAGTTACATGAAATGTTGGAAAGATAAGATAAACAACAAGACTGATTGCCAGACAAGTAGCTTGAGTTTTTCTAAAGCATCATTGTTATTAAAACATAATTGTTAAAATGTTTACAGGCAACACTATTTGGTAATTGTAATAAAATGTCACAATAGTGCATAGATGTCACTTATAATCTGTTTGCAAGTAAATGTTAAAAGGACAAAAAACCTCAGTTGCATCAAATACAACCAGCAAATGGGCTATAGTATATATACAGTTCAAATCAATTGTGCAGGAGGGTGTAAATACCTACTAGAGGTAATATACAGTGAAAGCTTTATTTAGTAACCTAATAAAATAAATGTATAACCAAAGTGTTGGGCTGACATACATTCTGTTCTCACAGCATAGGGCAGGTAAACAGTGCTGAAGTACTACAGGGGGAGGGGCACTTTCTCAGTTTTACACTGACTGTATAAAGCAGTACTGCACAAGGGTCTGAAATAAAGCTACAGAAAAAATAAACAACAAGGGTCTGAAATAAAGCTACAGAATTAGAAATACTGGTAAACTGGATTAAACCTGACAGGATAAGATATTTTACAAGTTGTTAATAGCTATCATAATGGTTATTATTGTATTGTTTAGAATTAAATTGTATTTACAACCTGTTAAATTGTAAAGCTATACAAGAGATGGTTTCAAAAAACATTAGATGGCTTAAAATTGATTACAGCTATACAAGAGAGAGTAAAGACTATTTCAATATGTTTTTGACAAAACAATGTTGGTATAGAAAAGCATGAATATTTTTAATTGCTGAGTATGTAGTTTTATGTAGTTTAAAATAACATGACATATGCATTTGGTGCCAGTTCCACTAGATATTTCTAAAGAGACATAAACATTTTCCAAGATTTTGCTTAATATTAATGTTATTAAATTTGTAAGATTAGACTAAATGTACTTTACAGTCTTTGTATGTACAAATGTAGAAAATTTCAGTACAAATGATAGTCTTTGTATGTACAAATGCAGAAAAATTCAGTACAAATGAAATTAATGTCTAGTAATGAATATGTGTGAAAAAAACATATTTAAAGAAAACAATGGTTCCAGGATACCTACTAGATTGAAATGCATGAACAGCAAACACTCTGTACATACTGTACAGAATACATTGTAATAAGTTTGAAAGTAATTTGTCAAGTTGTAATATCATTGGTTTTACCCCAGTAAAATAATTGCTTTCAAATATTTATTATCTAAGCCCAGTTCAGTATTTTACCAAGATGTTATTGAGCAGTTCAGAGACATGACCACAATGTTAAGGTTAAAATGACATTAAAACTGTATATTTTCAGCAGTGTATAAATGCTTGCAGTAGCACATGGTTATTGTCTCTTATAGTTAATTCAACAGTTGCAAAAAGTTAATGAAACAATTCTAAGTCATAAATTAAATTCTGTGATTGCAAAAGAATAAATTAATCAAGTAAAATTAAAACAGACACAGCTGATAACTGATAAAATATTTTTACAGAATGGTCTGCAAAAGAAAAAGTTGTTAAATACATTCAGGTTTGGTAGTAATACATGTTTTCATTGTATTAACTATGTAAAATTGCATTTTGACTTGTATCAAAAAAGACTAAAGGTTTTGTTTCTTAATGTGTTTTTTATATAGAATGTTTTGAGTATGTTTAAAAACAGAGGGAATTGTTAGATATTATGAATATAAGGCTGAAATTAATTCTGTTGTAAATATGCTGAAAGAAAAAGTTTGCTTGAATATATGTATAGAGTTTACAATGTACATTCATACTATATGTATAACTTTCTCTCCACAGCATCAGAAAATGCCTAACAAAGCAATACTGGAAAACAAGCATTACATGATTTTCTCATGTTTGTAGAACAAATATCAATTAACAGACATCCTTTTTTATAAATTTAGCAATACGTGATGTTTTTCCAGTAGGAACAGCTTATACAGATGTTTCCTTTCAGAATGGCATCCTCACATCAGCAAAAGTGCTTAAATCACAAAAGGACAATAGAAAAGTCTAAAAACAGACATTATGTGACTTCCAACATAAGGCCAGAAAAACATACCAAGAGGAAATGTGTGCGTGACTAGCTCTGTATATAGCAATTGTAGTAATTCAGTTATGTGAGAGAAGGACAGAGAGAGGTATTTTGTAGAAGTCATCATTCATATCTGTAATGAAGGAAAACTTTGTAAATATATGCTACAAATCTGACAGACTATGTGTGGTTTGTTATAAAATAAGTTATCTGTAACTGTGCTTATAGCTGCAAAATATATTTCTTTATCAGTGTGCAATTTGAAAGGCTTGGTGCTTTAAACAGACTACAGATGGAGTCATGCAGAGCTATGTGTCTCTGATTCAGCAGTAACAGCACAGCAAGACTGTGTGTCTTAAGAAGACTTCAAATCCCACAGCAAGTAAGCAGTAAGCATCCATATAATTTTTCAACAAGCATTTCTGACAACCCACTAGGCTGTTAATGGTAGTGGGAATGGTTATACACTGCCGAGGAGGAATGTATTCTGCTGCTGAGCTGCTGTTATTATTTAGTCTGCCTGTGTGGGTGTGGAGGTAACTTAGAAGGGAAGCAGGAATGGTTACACTGCCAAGGAGCTGCTTCATTTATTATGTATTCTGCTGCCTTTATTTAGTCTACCGAGCTGCCTTTTATTATGTAGTCAACCGAGATGTGTTATTATTTGGTCTGCCTGTGTGGTGTGGAGGTAAACTTAGAAGGGAAGCAGGAATGGTTACGATGCCGAGGAGCTGCTTCATTTATTGTGTATGCTGCTGCCTTTATTTAGTCTGCCGAGCTGCCTTGAATGGTTACACTTCTGGGGGAGGGTGTAAAATGCCCCAGTTGAATATACCTCGTGGCTACAGTTACTCAGGCTCAAACCTTGTACCTTGGGTACAGGTAACAAGAGCCTAAAGTCCCTACCCACAACCACTTGTGAAAACTTTCCAGATTTTTGCCTGTTCTGTTCCTCATTAAAAAAGAAGTTATGTACTCACCATAATGTTCCATGTTTGCTGTCCATCTCACCTTTCATTCTTACTGGATGGGTTCGGAGCCGATCCTTGGCTCCGACTCAGCCGACTACATTAGCTTGAAGTCTCTAACTTGGCTCGTGGCAGAGTAGGTATACCATCATGCAGTGGTGCAATCTCCAGATCTAGTTTGTTGCCAACTATTACCAAGACTAAAATAACCATATGATATGATGTCAAGGAAAAACAAAGAGAGTCAAAGGAGCTCATTTATCAGAGGAAATAAGTGTCCACCGGGTCCTCTAGGAGTCCTTTTAATGGGGGAAGGTGGGAGGGTCATAAGAATGAAGGGTGAGATGGACAACAAACATGGAACATTATGGTGAGTACATAACCTCTTTATATCATGTTGTCCTATCTTGGCTTCATTCTTACTGGATGGGACAGTGTCCCTAGCACCTTTTCCCTGGGTGGCTCACGGGAGTACACCTTTGGGCACAGTGGAACCAAATGAAGCCCTGTCCCTGGAGGCCAAATCAACTTTGTAATGAGTAATAAACATATGAGGATTTGCCCATGTAGCAGCAGCACAAATACTGTCCATGGACATTCTGGCCTGGAAAGCAGAGGATGTTCCCAATGCTCTGTTTGAGTGACCTCTAATTTTGAATGGCAAGTTTTTATTACTGGACATGTATATAAAGGTGATACAATTTTAAAGTGTTACCTTTGAAACTGGCGTGCCTTTTTTTGCGTCAGACAAAGAGATAAACAATTGGTCTGATTTTCTGAAATCTTTAGTTCTGTGGAGATTGGAGTTTATAATCTGCCTTGTTGTTGTGATTGGGAAAAAGACTAGTAGCTCAATAGATTGATTTAGACTGGGTTGAGAACAAACCTTACGTACAAATGACTGATAAGTTCTTAGTGATACCCTATCCTTATGAAAAATCAAATATGGTGGTTTGATTGATAGTGCTTGCAACTCTGAGACTCCTCTTGCAGATGTTATCTCTACCAGAAGTATAGACTTCCAAGAAAGAAATTTGAGGTCACATGATGAGGAGGGCTCAAATGGAGGCAATGTTAGATGAGACAGTACATTTAAATCCCAAGGAGGAATTGGTTCTTTTAAAGGAGGTCTCAATAAAGAAGTGCCTTTTCAGAATGCTTTACACAATCTGTGTGACATTAGATTAGGAGAAAATCTGCCAATGTGGAAATTTGAGATCGCCGCCAGTTGGACATTAATTGTGGCTGCAGCCGAGCCTTGCTAGAATAGTTCATGTTTCTGGTTTGTGCCCAGTAGGAAAACCTCTTCCATTTTCTAGTATATAATTTTCTGGTAGACTCTTTATGAGAGGATATCAAAATGTGTCTGACTGCTGGAGTGAAGTCTTGAACCCTAAGTTTGTAAGTGCAGCAGCCATACTGTCAAACTGAGGGTGTGGAGAGAAGGATGAAGTTATCCTGACATATGGGTCAGAAGGTCTAAAACTGGGTCCAGAACCCACGGCTTCTCCTGTAGATGACGCCAGAGGAAGGGAAACCAAATCTAACGAGGCCAATATGGGGCAATTAGAATCAGCCTGCTTGCCAAGGATTTTGCTTTCTGGATGACTTTGGGTATGAAGGGAAACGGGGAAAATGTGTAAAGAAGTCCCGCGGGCTGATCATGAACACATGCATCTCTCGGTGTCTCCCCCAGAGGGGGAATTAGGGCAAAGTAGCTTCTGCATTTGGTATTCATGGGAGTGGCAAAATGATCGCAGCAAGGCTGGCCCCATCTCCGGAAAATCTCTTCCGCTATGTTCTGGTTTAGAGACCACTTGTGAGGCATTAATATTGCCTTACTGAGCTTGTCCGCTATCAACTTGGATTTCCTCGGGACGTGCATCCCTACTAGAAATCGTTGGGAAGATATTGCTCATTGCCAAACTCTCAGAGTCCCTCGACAAAGTGGGTATGAACTGATCCCTCCTTGTTTGTTTATGTACCATACCACCGACATATTGTCTGACTGGACTGTAATCTTTCCTAGTGGAAGAGAGTCATGGAATGCCTGCAATGCCAGAAGCACCGCTTTCATCTCTAGAACACTGATGTGCAAATGGGCCTTGTGGTCCTGCCATATACCTTGGACTGTCCTTCCCAGATAATGGCCGCCCCCACCCTCTCTGGGAAGCATCTGTGGTCCCAGTAGCAACAGGTTGTTGAGGAATAAAGGGTCTTCCGATGGTCACATGATTGGACTGAGTCCACCACCATACATCCCTCTTGCATGACTCCATTATTCTGATCAGATGGTACAGAGGAAGTTCTTGTAGTGACCACTGAGAAGACAGGAGCCACTGAAGGATTCTCATATGCATCCTGGCGAGAGGGGCTAGAGTTATAGTAGAAGCCATGGTTTCTAAAAGTTTCAGAACTACCTTTGCCTTTACTTTGTCCTTTGAAGGTAATGTGTTGACAGGGCAACAAGACAGGTTTCTGCAAACTGACTGTTATGCCTAGCTGAGCACAAATTTCGAATGTCACATCCCTGGCTTGCTGAAGTAGATGCTTGGTGGTGGCAGTTAAGAGCCAGTCGTCCAGATACAGAAACACTTGGAATCCAAGACATCTCAAGTGAGCCGTTGCTACTGCCATGCATTTGGTGAACACTCTGGAGGCTGTAGTGAGACCAAAGGGCAGAGCTCGGAACTGATAATGACTGGCTCCCAGCCAGAAGCGTAAATGATTTCTTGATGCTCTGTCCATTTTTATGTGGTAGTACGCATCATGGAGGTCTACTGAGCACATCCAATTGTCATTCCCTAAGAAGGGAAGTACTGACTGCAGTGTCACCATTTGGAACTTGGAGTTTTGACAGATTTGTTCAGTTTGCTGAGATCCAATATGGGTCTTCAGTCCCCTGTTCTTTTTGGCACTAAAAAGAATCTTGAGTAAGTTCCAAATTCTATTTGGTCTGCAGGAACTTTTTGGATGACTCTTTTTGTCTAGCAACCTTTGAACCTCTATAGTTGCTTGTTCCCTTAGATTGGGTGGATCATACGGGATTGTTCTGATATGTGACAGGGGATGGCAAAAGGGAATGGAATAGCCTCTGGATATTATGCTTTGTACCCACTTGTCTTTTGTGATATCTTGCCAAGCTTCTGGGTACAAAGACAAACATCCCCTGACTGTCTCCAGAGTAGAGCAGACGGGCCTCCTTTCAGGAGTGCTGTTAGGGATGTCTACAAAAGGAATTACGGTCAACCCGGTTTTGCAGACCCCCTCTGCCTCTAGGACATTTACCATTGTTGCCTCCCCCTCAGCCCCTGGGGAAGGATTCACCTCATGTGTCTTAGAAAATTCCCTGGGATATTTTGAACCACATTTTCTCACTCTTCTGACCTTTAGGGTAAGGTCTTGAAGGTACGGAAAAACGTACTCAAATGGCAGACAGAGTTTTCCCTTCCTGCTTGCATCTGTTGAGTGTATCTTTAACTTTAGGTCCAAAAAGTGAGAAACCATCACAAGGGGCATTGGTAAAAGTAAACTTGAAAGGTTCCGCAAAATTACACAAGTGCATCCAGGACTGTCTCCTCAGGGAAACTCCTGAACCCGCTGCCCTACTCGCTCCATCTGCTACATATGATATCAGTCTCATGGAGGAGTTGATGATGGAATTTAAGGTGGACAGCTGGGAGATGACTTTCTTTGTTACCCCCACACCCAATGAACCTTGCAGAGTTATCTCCTAGTTCTTTCGGGAGATCTCTTTGTAGCCTTGTAAAGTGTGTGAGGTAGTTCAGTGATCTGAGTGTAAAAGTCGCTGACGAAAAGATACGTTTCCCGTTTCTCAATATATATATATATATATATATATATATATATATATATATATATATATAAATACATATATAGATATCTGTATATCAACAGCTATAATAGCTTTGGAGACACAATATATAGTAGTTCAGTGGCTAGAAAATGGAACTCTCTCCCCACTAGCATACAAAACACATCTTCCGTAGCCTCCTTTAAAAACCTCATTAGATAACATCTCAAGCAAAGTTAGCAGTGCAATGACTGCTCCCCAGGCTAGTGAAAGCGGATAAGGTACACATACTAAGCCTAGAGTACTTGATAACAGTTTTCACTCTTACTCACAAACATTGGCTAATGTACAATATATGTACTGTACCTATGTACTATGTATGTATTCTACCCATGTTCCAAATTTCAGCTGTACACCACAAATCTATTAATTAACTTTATTTTTAAATTAATGTTTTCTTGTTTCTTCTCTCCACTGTAACTGCTGATGTGCTGCATACACCACTGTAAAAACATGCCTATTGTAATTTGTGTGTATACTGATTATGTCGAAATATCTAAATGCAACTGTAATTATTTTTCTGTGTGGAGCTTTTCTCCCTGGGCCTCTGCTGAAAAAAGGCCTTTTCGGCTCAGTCAGACAGCCCTGGTTAACAAATGTAAAATAAAATAAATAAATAAATAAATAAATCTGTCCATCTTTCGAGAATCTTTATTCAGGGATGAACAGATGAGGATGTCTCAGAAAGTTCCTTCTTGGTGGCTGCTGCCACCACCATAGCATCTGCAGGCACACTTTTTCTAAGAAAATCTTTTCCAGTGGGGGTTGACAAAAACTTGTTTGGCCTTCGAGGGACTGGTTCCATAGTGTCAGGAGACTCCCACGCCTTTCAACTGACTAAGTCCATTAGCTCATCAAAAGGCAGAGACACCCAGGAGGCTGAAGGTTGAGATCCAAAGGCCTTCAGGTACACAGACTCCTCGTCAGAAGGGGTGATGGTGTTCTGGCCGCCTCTCTGTTTTAGGATCTCAAGGATATCTGCAAATGAGATATCTTCAGAGGACGACCGTTGGGACCCTTCTGACTCCTTATAGTCAGTGTCTGAGGTGACAGACTCATCAGGGGTGTCTACATGTTTCCTCTTGCATGTCCTCTTCCGAGGGGGCTCCTCAGAAGTGTATTCTGGGGAGGCCTCGGAAGAGTGAGGTTCACCCAATGGGGGTTCCTGAGGCTCTGAATCTATGCTATTCGGTGGAGGGGGTGGTACCGAGACAGTAGCCAGAGCTTTGGGGGAAGAATGCCAGTATCCCTGTATAGAGCTGTAGGAGGGGACAGCACACTCCTCATCAGCTCGAAAGCCAAACCCACCAGCTCCAAGGACACCCCTGGTTCCGAGAAAACAAGGTAACCCCCGGCTCTAGGGAGACGGGCTCCGAAGCTGATGTAGGAGCCGAGCTCAACTGAGCCAAAGCACCAAGGGTTACACTCAGAACAGAAGAAGCTCGGGTTCGACTGGAGAGCTACAGCTCCTAGACACCACGGATGGCACCGAGAGTGTCAGAGCAGAGATAAGTTCCAGAATATCCCGAAGGGGTCCCAAAACCGAAGGGTCTACAGCAACTGGTACTTGGCACTCCAACTCCGAAGATCCAGGTTGGCTCAGAGAAGGAACGACAGTGGATGTAACAGTCTTAGACGGCTCCAAAAGTTGTTTTGTTGGGTTGGAACCGAGAACAATTTTGCCAGCACTGGCGACTTCAATAGTCTGTGCACCACTCTCTCCATGTCATCAGCAGACAGGCTCCTAGAAGACCTGGAGGATAGAGGTGGTGAACGAGATCTCTCCAAGATGGGAGATCTCAAAGTAGGAGAGACTGGCAGAAGTTCAATGGACCGGCTGCCAGTCATAGTTTCTTTCGGCTCTAAAGACCTTGGAGCTGAAGAACGTGTTTGTCAATGATAATTATCTCCGTCAGTTCGGAAGGCAGCGGAGCCGAGTAGGTCAATGCTGGAAAAATTTTAGGCAATTTTATTGGAGGCTCAGCCTGAGCCAAAGAGACTGGAGATGGTCTTTAGGTTGTTTTGTCCTTTGATAAGTAAGAGGACTTACTGGACGAGGACGAAGAAGAACTCTGTAGAGTCTTCTCAAATGTTGGTTTTAAGAGTCCTTTGACAATAAGTTTATTTTTCCTCTCCTGCAGAACACAGAAGCTAAAGGAGTGGCAGAATGTGCAGGTTTCCTGGAGATGGATCACTCCTAAAGAATAGATGCAAACACTATGTCCATCTGTAACAGACATTTTTTGAGAGCACTTTTGGCATTTCTTAAAGCCCGAAGGCTTATGTTCCTTTTCCCTAGTTTCTTTGGACAAGGTAGGGATAAGGAAATCCTAACAACTATAAAACTATGTAGAAAGGCACACAGGAAAAACACGTCTAAACCAGAAAAAATATTCACACACAGCACTTCTAGTAAAGTTAAAGGAAAGTAACTTGATGCTTAAATAAAAGGGCACTAGGTCCTCTAATTTACACGGACATAGTAGCTGTTAGAAAGGGATACACACACAGAACACACTACTACTACTAGCCCTCTAACAGAAACAGGCAGTTAGCTCTCTAACTTAAATGAGCTAAGCTAACTAATAACTAATTAACTAACTACAATAATTAAAGCACACCACTACAGATAAAGGAGATGAGATACACAATACAGGCCTAGCGAAAAACGACAGCCAACAAGAAACACAGCAACAGTGATAAATTAGCTACTAAGGCTATGAAAAGCACAGCACTCACAACTAAACTAACTAAACTAACTAGCTAAGCAATTACAAAGAGTAAATATCTAAAGATTAGCAAAAAGACAAAAAAACTTAGCCACAGCCAAGAAAAGAAAGAACATCCGAACTCACAAAAAGTGGCAAAAGAGATTTGGGGATCACACCACTGCATGATGGGATACCTACTCTGCTACAAGCCAAGTTAGAGACTTCATGCTAGCGCATTCGGCCGAGTCGGAGCCAAGGATCGGCTCCGAACACATCCAGTAAGAATAAAGGCGAGATAGGACAACATAACATTCTGTGGTTTTCTGGATTTTTGTGGCAATTCAGTGAAGGATTGAATTCACTAAATAATGACAGGCATTTGAATAGTAACACAAAACCTTTTATTCTAGCAATTTTCTAAGTTTATAAGATCAAAATTTGAAATTTGTCCCCCCTATTTTGGGGCTGTATTCCCCCATTACTGGCTTTGTCCAGGTTTTTTGTGCTAAGAGGTTGACAGCTATGGTGAGAACTGAATTCACCGAATATGTTTGGGGGCTGTACTCCCCCATTATTGACTTGGCAGTGAAAACGCATGGTAACGCAACATTTTATTCAAGAAACTTTCCAAGATTATACAAGCAATGTTTAAAATGTGTCCCTGTTTTTTGGGCTTTTGTCCCCTCCCTCAGTAAATTTTGGCTTTTTCCAGATTTCTTGTGCTGCAAAGTTGAGAGATACAGTTGTGTGTCGAGTGGGTTTTACAAGGAGCTGAGAGCTTCAGGGGGGGGAGAAGGTTAGTCCTGCTTATGCTGAGTCTGCTTGCATTGTTAATAGCATAAACGGTTAAATACTTGCTTTTTATGCAGAAGGCTGTGGGTTCTACTCCCACAGTATGTAGATGCATTGCTGATACTGTACTGTGTTGTACTTTTAAAGGGGGTGGGTACTGCAGTCCTGAGAATGTCTTCTTTGGCGGCGATAACTAGTAACTATGAACTTATCAGTTTGCCATCCATTCCCTATTATAATATTACTAGCTTATCATTTTTTAATGTAACATACGCAATTTATTCCTCAAGGGCAACATGCACTTTATTTGTAGATAAAACAATGAAAAACAAGGTTGTTTGCTAGCAGCAACCTCTTCATTAGTTACAGATCTCGTTGATGTGGAATTATTTAGATGACTCTTACTTCTGCAGAGATTGTGCATATTTACTGATACTGGTGGATTGGAGAAGTTTGAGTAGACTTTTTATGATAGAAATGTCCTAAATTGGGCGGTTCTGTCATTATTGGTACATGCATTTTGTTTAATTATTTACTGGAAAATTTTCAAAACAATAAATTAAAATGCCCTCTAACAACTGTAATGTATTATACAAGGAATATAATTTAATACAGTCAGGAAGGTGTAGCAAAGAACACATGTATGTTTTGTGCGCAAGGGGTCTATGATTTGAAAACAGCCCAAAGGTAATCTTTATCTGCCACTGGCCAGATGTATTTTCTTTGAATATGGGTTTCAATGCTTTTTCAAAGAAAGCGAGTTTCAAGGGCAGAGAAGTTTTAATGCTAAGTCTATTTTCATTGTGAGACTGCATTGCTTTGTTTAGCAGATGTCTATTAGTGCTTGTGTTGTAAAAGTATTTATTTTTATTTTATTTATTTTTATTTTACATTTGTTGACCGGGATAGTCTGACTAGATGCATGTCCATTTTCAGCGGAGGCCCGGGGAGAAAAGCTCCAAGGGAAAGCGGATACAGCATTACATAATGCCAGCATTACATACTACAAACAGACTATTTACAGAGATTACATAAGTAAGCAAGTTAAACAAGTTCCACAGGTTAGAGTTAATCCTGAGCGCAAGTCAGGATTAAATTAAATTACACAGTAAACTGGTTAACAGATTTTTACACATTCTAGAGACAGTTAGCCAGGCTTGATACACTGACATAGCCAGTTAAGAGACAAATGTTGTTTGAGTCTAGTTTTAAATTGACCTAAGGTGGAAAGTAAGGTAATATCAGCTGGGAGAGAGTTCCAGGATCTACTTACACAGTTTGCAAAGAGAGAGTCACTGGCTGTGTTATTAATTTTGCTAGTCTGAATTAGTAGTTTGTTAGAGGATCGAAGCGGTCTAAAATTGTTATAGGGGGTGATAATATTTTTAAGTGCAGGAGTATTGTCCGGATTATAGAGGATTTTATAGGCCATAATCAGTTGGTTATACTGGATTAGGCTGGGTAGTTCAAGCCACGCAAGCTGATTTAGATTGATGCAATGATGTGTCCTAAAAGGCAGCCCAGTGGCAAACCTGGCAATGTGGTTGTAGCAAATTGAGAGTTTGTTAAGGGCAGTCTTGTTTAAATTAGAGAGTAGAGGGGATGCATACAGAAGGGTTGAAAGAAGGTGAGAGCGAGCTATGGCAATTTTAGCTGGAGTGGTTAGGAAGGCTTTTATTCTGTAAAGTGACCCTAGTTTTTTATTGATGGTTTTGATAGTTTGGTTAACATGTAGGTCGAATTTTAGATTATTGTCTATGATGACACCTAATAGTTTTGTAGAGGGGTCATGGGAGATTATTGTGCCATCATTAGAATTTATGGTAAAGGTGAAAGTGGTAGACCTACGTGTTGGTGAAAATAACAGCATTTTAGTTTTTTTGGGATTTAGGATAAGATGACGTTCAGAAAGCCAGTTTTTTATTGTATTAAAGGTGGTCTGGGTAGCTGACCATAACTCTACTGCAGATGTGGCTGAGCAAATCAGAGTAGAGTCATCAGCATATTGGATACAGCTGACTTTTGGGATGACAGTATAAAGGTCGTTAATGAAGATGGAGAACAGCAAGGGCCCTAGTATAGAGCCTTGTGGTACTCCAGGGTGTTAGGTAGAAGGTTAGAGAGTTTGTTCTGCCAGAGGACAGCTTGCTGTCGACCATTCAGGTAGGATTGAAACCATTGAAGGGCTCTAGTATCTAGACAGAATGTTTGCAGGGTGTGGATTATAAGTTGGTGATCAACCTTATTGAATGCCTTGGAAAGATCCAAGAAGAGGGCTGAGGATATATAATTATTGTTGCGATTATGGTTTATGGTGTTGGTAAAGGCTTGGAGGGCTGAAGTGGTGCTGTGATGAGGACGGAAACCATGCTGAGTGTCTGCCATAAGGTGATTCTGGATTAGGTGGTGCATGAGTTGTCTATGAATACATTTTTCTATAATCTTTGCAAGTGGAGAGAGTATAGCTATTGGCCTATAGTTGGAGAATTCAGTAGAGCTGCCTCCTTTGTAAAGTGGGATTACATAAGATATTTTCCAGATGGTGGGAATTTTAGCTTCTACTATGGTTCAATTGATTAGTATTGAGATGGGGTAACCAATAGCATCAGCTGATTTTTGTAGGTACTCGGCAGGGAGTTGATCAGCAGAAAGTGAAGTGGGTTTTAAATGTTTGATCAAGGTACGGATATGTGAAGTGGCAACTGGTTGGAAGCTGAATGCGAGTAGGTTTCTAGGGGTGCTACTTTCAGGACCAGGGCAGCTAGGAGGTAGTTGGCTAGCTAGGGCTTGAATTGTCTCAGTAAAGAATCAGTTAAAACGGTCAGAAACATCTTCAGGGGTTTTATCAATAGTAGCAGCAGGGATTGGGGTTGAAGTTTGTCCAGGATGTAGTAGATTATTTAAACCTGCCCAAAACTTCTGAGGGTTATTTTGATTTACTGTCTGTAAATTACAGTAGTATTGTTTTTTGTCTTGTAAAATTGATTTTTTGGTTTTGTTCCTGGATTGCCTGTATTTAATGTGATCTTGGGGGTCTTTAGAAGAACGCCATAAAGCCCATGCTTTGTTTCTAAGGGTAATTTTGAGTTTAGACTCTTTAGAAAGCCATGGCGCAGTTTTTGCCTTGGTTCTCTTTAAACGAACAGGTGCATGCAAATCAAGGATCTCAAGGAATTTGTTGTTAAAGTATGCTACTGCTTCCTCTAAGGGGAGGTGTTTTAGAATAGACCAATTACATGAGTTTAGTTCTTGTTGGGATTTGGCAGAGTCAAAGTTTTTATTGTTTCTAGCCTTTCTGAGTAAGGGTTGTTGGGAATTAATGGCTTTGTGCTTAATTACATATGTGAGAAGGTAATCGCTTAGGCCATCAAGGAGGGTACCAGAGGTGTACAGTTGGGGGTGACTATTTATGAGTACCCAGTCAAGTATGCTTTCTTTTTGGTTGGGTTTACCTATCCTGGTAGGGGTGGATATAATTTGTGTAAATGCATGCAGATTAATATGGGTGGTTGAGGATTCTGAGGAACAGGTGCCTCAGTCTATGTTAAAGTCTCCAAGTAGTAGGGTTTCTTGGGGGTAATGACATGATAACCAGTGCAGGATATCTTCAAGTGTAGATATATTGTTACCTGGGGGAATGTACATACAGATGATATTAATGCATTTATTTTTATTAAGTTGCAATTTGGTGGCAAGAATCTCAGAGTTATTAATCTGAGGTGGTTGTATTACATCTATGGTGACATTCAACTCAGATTTATAGAGTACAGCTACCCCACCCCCCCCTTCCTCAAAGCACGATCCAGCCTGTGTATGGTATACCCAGGTAGTAACACTTCATTGTCTTTAGTGTTAGGTTTTAACCAGGTTTCAGATAAACAGAGAATCTCAGGGGAGTGGACATCCAGAAGTGCATGCAATTCATGTACCTTGTTATTAATGCTTCTAATATTGAGATGACAGGCTAGGAGAGAGTTAGTTGGCCTATTAATTGTAGGTTTGTAGCTTAGATTGCAAGTAGAGGGGATATGTGTATCTGAAGTGGGTGGGCCAGGGTTGGGGTGAATATCACCACCAAGTATTAGGTTGAGTCTATACTTGGTGATGAACTTCAGGAATTTGTTTATTAGTTTGTAGTAATATTTGGATCTAGAGCTAATGTGCCTGGGGTTGAGATGTTGATACACTGAACAAGATGTTGGATAGGATCTGGTACTCTAAGTATGATTGAAGGTGGGAGGATTTACAGCTGGGGTGATAGTATGGCCTTTTGGGACCTGAAATCCCGTGACAAACTGGTTTTCATACAAGGTAAGGAGGTATGGTGCGAACAAGAGGGGTAGTAAAGAGGAGTATATCATTATCTGTGATTCAGCTAGTGAGTTAAGGAACAAAACTTTTAAATGAAATTCAAATCATCGTAGAAACAAAGCAGTATGCACATTACAGTGTTTATGTTAAATGGGGCAAAACAGCCAAGTAATGGGACACTGGAATGGCTGCAAGGGGGAGGGCTGTATATGGGGAGCCCCCATTCAACTATGATTTTGTGAGGGTGGGGAAGGGAGGCAAACTCAAAAACAGCCCCGGGTGGCACAAACTGTAGCTATGCCACTGATCAGCAGGCCATGAAAAATGACCTTTGGAGGTCTGCCTAGCAAACTATACTATTCTTTTGCTAAGATTAGAATATTGCCTACCATTAAATGCCCCACTTTTACCATAAAACCCACTTACTGAAAGTCACTGAAAACAAAATCCTAAGGTTCATCATCTTCTCCCTTCCCAGTGAACATGCATCATTGCTACACATTTAAAAGAAAATGGTTACCATTTACTACAGGGTCTGGGTGTCTGCAGCCATTTTTTGGTTGTCTGTTCTTCAGTTTGCGTTTGAAAGTTGATATCCCACAATTCCACTGGAGTGGGCAGAGTTACATAATTATGTGTGCAAATGTTATGTTAATCAGCATACAGATTTGTACCTATTTTTCATGGGCCGTTGTCCAGATTTTTGATGTTCCAGGTTGAGAGGTATGACTAGAGAATATCAGCAAAACAAAGCAAATCTTATCACAGATCCTGTAGCAGATGTTCTACAGACTGTTTCAACTGCATCACAGACGCATTTTAAAGAATGCTTGGTTACCTAGAACATCTATACCACAAACAACTTAATAGATGCTTTAGTGTCTGAATATGGGTAAACGGTAGACAGCAGTCTCAAATTTTCAAAAGATTCATGAAAAAACATCAACATGTGAGCCTGGCTTTTTAAAATCCTAAAAGTCAAAGTGGCAGAGAAATAGAATTTCTTCCCAAATCTATAAAAAGCCCTGCTATCTTTATTTGAAGGAATATGGTAACAATGACAACATAACTGCAGCCACTATAGACAAATAAATCACTGCAGAATCAAATTTGGAATTAGTTAAAAGAGATTTATGAGTCTGAGGCACTTTATACAACCAACCAGACTTCTTCGTTGGAGGCCGACTGTCAATCATACTGCGGGTACAATAAAAGCATCTTCAATGGAAGGTAAAACTGGAGGAACAAATGTAGATTATGGAAATGCCAACTGCAAAAATAAAAATAACAGTATTAATTTTTGCTAAAGTATTAGAATAATATAATTTCTGTGGAGCAGGCACCAAAGAAACACACTCTTCGGAATCCGAATGTTCTTCTTGAGGAAGATTAACAAAAGAAATTAAATCTCCATCCAATCCCTCTTCCTCTGAGATTCACTGAGAGGAAGGGAAATCTTTTTCTTTTACCAGGTAAAAAGAAATCAATGGAAAAGGTATTAAAGGCTTTTAATTTGCCCTTAACTAAGCCTAATAAATCATCTTCTCCAAGTACAATTGCGCAGGAGGAGATAACTGCTTAACCTTTTGTTTCTTTTTCCCAGGGTACACATTGGCAACAGACCATCTGAAAGAAGGATGTTAACCTGGAAATCAGGTGTGGGGGTCTCAGCTTTGTGGAAAGGCATCTCCTACTCCTTTTTCTTAGACACAAGTGGTTCCCTATGCCTGCAGAGAGCAATCCAATAGAAGCTTCTCAGGAAAGACCACCAGTGGGATCCAGAGATAAGAATGGTCTGAGGACCCCAAAATAGCCACAGCAAAGTTACCCATCAGTGGTGGTTGTAGCAAAGAACAACTCAGTGGGATGGACAAAGGCGCTTTAACAACTTTCTTTTTCTTGTGACTGGAGGGTAGGAGGACCATGAAAGCTGCTTTCTGCTCTATGATTAAACCAAGAATGGTAAGTGAAAGTTGGTCATACCTCCCTTTTTAAAACACAGTGTTAAAACACACACAATGTCAAATTACAAAACCACAAAATACAGCTCTTTCAATATTTAAAATATACAAAGGAAACAGAAAAAAATGTCACCATCTATTTTTTTAAACAAATTTTCTCCAAAGATAGCAAAAGACAGTGGCACAAGCAGTTTCATCCACAGTAACACAGCTCCCTAATATACAGAAAAGAAAACTGAATATATAAAACATACTTTTATTAAAAATAATAATGTGGATTTTTTCCCCAAATGGAACTCATCCACCCAGTCTTGAAGAGACTTTCTTGCCACTGAAGTTCAATCTAAAGAGGATTGTACCTCAATGGCAAGAAAGCCCCTCTTTGACAATGCCCTGTGCAGCGTCTGAAGGGCAAAAGGAAAAAAAAGAACAGACACTGAAAATGTAGTCAGGCTTCATTGAGGTGTCTATTCAGATTAAACTTTCTAGAAATAAGGTAATTCACATGACATTCCGCTTCATTTAATTAACTCATCAGCACCTGAAGTATACCCAGTATCTTTCATCCCCTTTTTTTACGGTTAAATGTGCATACAGTTTGTGAGGTAAGTTGGATTATAACTAATGTTACTTTTGGACAATTTACATAAAATACTTTGTGTGTGTGTGTGTGTGTGTATGTATATATATATATATATATATATATATATATATATATATACATATATATATATATAAACTTTAATAAATCAAACTCCAGTCGTTAGAATTATTTTTAACTCTCAATCTATGTAATGGTCTAGTTTATTCAGTGGTCTTCCATAGCTATGGTATTTAATAGGGCTATTTTCAGTGGATATCTGACATTCCTTTTTGAACACTTCTTGCTGCAGTACTGTTTTATTTGAAGTCTATTAAGAAATAATATGCCTTTCACTGCACCTTTAGGCCGCTATAGTTTTATTTTTATTATTTATTTTACATTTGTTAACCGGGATAGTCCAACTGGATACATGTCCATTTTCAATGGAGGCCCAGGGAGAAAAGCTCCAAAGAAACACATATGCAAGACATAAAGACAATATATTTTACATGTTTCTAGTATATTCAACCAGACAATATAGATGAGCACACATTATTAATTTCTTACAAAGACATATATATATATATATATATATATATATAATGATCAGTACATGTACTAACAAAGTATATTAAATATCCTATCTAGAGTCACATCATGCATCTAAATATGGTATTGACAAGACTAAACAGTCATATCAGGAGACTGTGTGTTTGAGGAAAGAGTTATAGCAGGAATGGAGCAGGACTGAAGTTAGTCAGGCATGGAGCAGGGACATAACCATTTGTTGCCAAGATGGCTTTTGTTAGATTTCTTAAATTTGGATAGAGAAGATTCCAGGGTAATGGAAGGAGGCAGGGAGTTCCAAATTTTGGATATGTAAGATGAGTAGAGGGAGTCACTGTCATGGTTATGTGATCTAGTAACTGTTAATAGTAACTTATCTGTGGAACGGAGTAGCCTAGGACAGGAATACTGCTAAATTAGGTTGCTTAAAGCTGGTGTTTTATTTGGGTAGAAGAGGAGCTTATAAGTAGTGATAAGCTGACTGTAGATTAATATATTTGACAGTTCACGCCAGTCCAATTGTTTTAGGTTATGAAAGTGATGGGTTCTAAAAGATGAGTTATTAGCAAATTTGGCTATTTGATTATAGCAGGTTGCCAGTTTGCTGGTTTCTTTTTTGGATAGATTTGTTAGGATTGGCGATGCACAGATTAATGTTGAGAGCAAGTGAGTGCGAGCAATTGTGGTCCTAGCAGTATGAGTCAAGTAGGATTTGTGTTTGTAGAGACTACCTAGCTTCCTGTGAGTGTTTTTAATAGCTAGATTAATGTGGATATCAAATTTTAACTTGTTATCAATGGTGACACCTAGTAGTTTTGTGTGAGATTCGGGTGTGATAAGTGTACCATTTTTAGAGTGAATAAAGAAAGTGTTGGTAAGGGTGGTATTTTGTGAGGGGTGAAATAGCAGGATCTTGGTCTTTTTGGGGTTAAGAATGAGGCCATTGTCAGTAAGCCAGTTTTCAACTGAGTGGAAGTTATCCTGGGCTTTACTGTCTAGTTCTTGCAGGGTAGGGGCATTGCATATTATAGTGGAATTGTCTGCGTATTGGATAAGGCTAGTGCTATTTGCCGCTGAGTAGAGATTGTTTGTGAAAATTGAGAATAGCAGTGGACCCAGAATTGATCCCTGAGGTACCCCAAGAGTGACTGGTAAAAGTGGAGACAAGTTATTGCTCCACTGTACTACTCGTTGCCTGTCCTTAAGATAGTTGTCGAACCAGGAGACTGATTGGTTGTCTAATCCTAGGTTTTTGAGGTAGCAGATGAGTTTGTCATGGCTAAAGTACAGTTTTGTACCTACCATAAATGTAGATGTTCGAGGATCCACATTGCTGCAGTCCTAACTATTGGGTAGTCCGCTGTCCAGTCGGCCCGAATACCAAAGTATATGGCTGACGTCGGTCAGGGCGCATTAGACTGACGTCAGTACGTCAGGGTACTAATGCGCATGACCGACGTCATATCCTCAGTCTTTTCTTGCCCCAGATGTCAGAAGACCCTGAAAAGCTAAGGCCAAAACCAAAAATTCCAAACATACCTGCACCAAAAATATGTACAATATATACAAAATTACCAGAATATAACCTCACTTACACAACCACCCTTAAACACAGAGGGGAAGGAGGGAGGGTAAATTGGACTGCAGCAATGTGGATCCTCGAACATCTACATTTATGTTAGGTACAAAACTGTACTATGTTCTTCATTCCACATTGCTGCAGTCCTAACTATTGGGTAGAATCCCAAAGCAGAGGTAAGGGAGGCTGGCAAATCATAAGGAAGCAGGAACTGACAACATGCCTTGCAAAATAGCTGTGGCAAAACCAGCCCTAGACTTAGAGTAGAGAGGAAGGTGATAATGCTTAGAGAAAGTATGCACTGAACTCCAAGTAGCTGCCTCCAAAATATCCTTAGTGGCCACCCCTTAGAAATGCTGTAGAAGTGGCAGTAGCCCTAGTGGAATGAGGCCTAATTCCAGCTGGAATCTTCTTGCCATGATGGGAATAACAAAATGCAATGCAAAACCCAATCCACCTAGAAATAGTTTGTTTTGACACAGGCTTGCCCTGCGAACCCAAAGCAAAAGAAACAAACAACTGCTGAGACTGCCTAAAATCCTTAGTCCTGCTCAAATAATAACGCAATTGCCTGTGTACATCTAAAGTGTGCAAAATCTTTTCCCCTTTATTTTGGGGATCTGCATAAAAAGTAGGCAAATGAATAGTTTGGTTTAAAGCCACACTAGAAACCACCTTAGGCATAAAGGAAGGATTAGTACGTAAAGATACCCTATCCTTATGAAAAATCAAAAGGCTCTACCGCCATAAGGGCCTGCAACTCAGAAACCCTTCTTGCAGAAGTAATGGCCAACAAAAAAGCAGTCTTCCATGACAAATATTTCAATTCAGCAGTAGCCGCAGGCTCAAAAGGTTGTAGAGTAAGTTTCTCCAACACAAAATTGAGATCCCAAGCAGGAGTAGGAGCTCTACGTGGGGGTCTTATATTCTTTGCCCCTCTAAGAAATTGCTTGAACAAAGGATGCGAAAACAATGGTGGGTCACAATCATAGTGAGCTGAAATTGCTGCAGCATGAATCTTAATGGAAGAGAAAGACAAACCTTTGTCCAATAACTCAGTAAGATATTGAAGAGCCACACTCAAATTAGGCTCAGAAATCTCCAAATTGTTTGCTGCACTCCAAAATAAAAATCTCTTCCATTTTTCTGCGTACACTTTCCTTGTACTAGGTCTTCTGGCTTCCATAATCACATTTAAAACTTGTTGAGGAAGTTGAGACCTGCTGTCTTTCAAAACAGAATATGCCAGGCTGTTAGATGAAGAGATTGAAGCTTGACATTGAGCAGGTGACCGTCCCTCTGAGACAACAGGTGTGGAATCAAGGGTAAAGGCCATGGAGGCTTCCTTACCAGACTCCTCAGTAATGGGTACCAGTGCTGCCGAGGCCAATCTGGAGCTATTAAAATCATCCTTGGCTTGTCTTGTCTGACCTTTAGAAGCACCTTTGGGAGAAGAGGCAGAGGTGGAAAAGCATACACATGAAGATTTTTCCAACTGAAAGAAAGAGCATCCACTTTCCAAGCTGTGTGATGAAACCTCTTTGTGCAAAACTTTGGCAGCTGGTGGTTTAGTGGAGAAGCGAACAGATCTATGTCTGGAGTTCCCCATGACACTGTCAATTTTGAAATACATGAAGATCCAGTTTCCACTCGTGGGGATCCATGATTTGTCTGCTTAACACATCTGCTAAGGAGTTCTGTGCTCCCGGCAGAAACCTTGCCTGAAGAGTTAGTTGCAAGCTGAGCGCAGTCTCCCATAAAATCATTGCTTGCCTGCACAATGGGTAAGAATGTGTTCCCCTTGTTTGTTGATGTACCACATGACAGTTGTGTTGTCTGTTAGAATCAACACCTGCCCTGGAAGAAGTAACTCCTTGAAAGCCATTAATGCAAACTGGACTGCTAACATCTCTTTCATGTTGATATGTAGATGCTGTAGTCTGGCAGGCCACTTGTCTTGTATCCACTTTCCATTTAGATGAGCTCCCCAAGCAATGTCTGAGGCATCTGTCGTTAGAATCTGACTCGCCTCTGGCCGGGTCACAGAGAGTCCCTTGTTTAGGTGACATTCCTGAGCCCACCACAAAAATTCCTTTTGAATGCAAGGTATTATTTGAATGACAGTGTCCAAATCCTGGCAGTGCTGTGTCCATACATTTTTGAGATACCATTGCAGCTTCCTCATATGCAGTTTGGCATTGGGAAGCACCAGAATACAAGATGCCATGAGCCCTAAGGCTTGAAGGACTGCCCTTGCAGTCAGCCCGGACTGAAGAGATAGTTGATGGAAGTAACTGGAAAGATTCTTTTGTTTGTCCGGGGTTAAAAAGGCCATCTGGGCTGCTGTATTCAGTCTCACACCCAGAAAGCACATGTCTTGAGAGGGTACTAGACTGGACTTTATTTCGTTCACAGAATACCCTAGGCATCTTAGCACTGCTATGACATAATCCAAATGCTGTAGAAGGTCTTCCTTTTCTTGAGCTAGAATCAGGCAGTCGTCCAAGTAAGGATAGATTTGAATTCCTTTTAGCCTGAAGTAAGCTATCACTGGAGCCAGAACCTTTGTGAATACTCTGGGCAGTGGATAAGCCAAAGGGCAATGCAGAGAACTGATAATGAGAATTTCCAGCTCGAAAACGCAGATACTTCCTGCAACTTAGTCTTATAGGCACATGAAGGTAAGCTTCCTTGAGATCTAAAGTTACCATCCAGTGATCCTTGCCCAGCAGAGGTAAAAGCTGTTGTAACGTCAACATTTTGAACTTGGGAATGTCCAGATAAGTGTTGAGGATAGATAAATCCAAAATTGGCCTCCACATGTTCCCCTTCTTCGGTACTAGGAACAGGCGAGAATAAAATCCTAGGCCCCTTTCTGGCACAGGAACTGGCTGAATGGCCCCTATGTGGAGCAACAGAGAAATTTGCTTGTGAGCCTCCTGTCTTTGTAGAGGAGGAATGTCTGGCATGCCTTTGAAAGGAGGCATGGTATGGAAGTAAAACCTGTAACCGTGGTGAATGATATCCAGAACCCATCTGTCTTGGGTAATTAAATCCCAATTTTCTTTGAAAAGAGACAGCCTTCCTCCCAAAGGTGCTGCCAGGCGAGAATGTACTGGCAGCTGAAAAGGCAGGTCATTGGGTCTGCTTACGAAAGGACTGACCCCTGCCCTCACCAGAAGTCTGAGCAGGGGAACTCCCTGTCCTAGGCCTAAAAGAACCTTGAGCTCTGCCCCTACCACGTCTAGACCTACCCCTAGACTGGGAATCATAAGCAGGATAAGTCCATCCCTTAGTAGGCCAATTTCTACTACACTTCGGAGGCTGCACCTGCAAAAAATCCTTAACAGTTTGCATAGACTTAGCCTTGTCCTCCATTTTCTTTAAGACTGCTTCCACAGGCGAACCAAACAACACATCAGACTGCAAAGGAGCATCCAAAATCCTTGTTTTAACATGCTCAGCTAAATTCTGATCTCTCAACCAGGCATGCCTACGAAGAACAGAACCAGTGGCAGCCACCCTCGAGGAGGCCTGCACAGCATCAAAACCACATTGCAAGGAATGTTTACCCACCTGTTCAGACACATGAACTAAATCCTGCAACTCTTTACACTCAATACCTTCTGCCAGAGCATCCACCTTAGATTTCAATTGTGAAAGGAGATAATTTTGATATTTTAACATGTGAAACTGACAATTCAACGCCCTCATGGCTAAAGTGGAAGAAGTATACACTTTCTTTCCCCATCTATCCAAAGCCCTTGCCTCTTTATCAGGAGGAACAGGATTTTTAACAACAGAGGCCTTCACACCTTTAGGCCCCTGAGAGACAGTTTCGGGTCTGCCCTAGGACTCTTAAAAGATACTTATGAGCTTCAGGCACCCTATAGTACCTATCCGGTTTAACTGGGGCAGGAGGCAAAGAATCAGGATTGAGGGAAGCCTCTGCAAAACATCTTCCACCACATTCAGAACAGGAGGTATAGCTAAAGGCCTATGCTGGGGTAAAAAAAGAATTCCCTAAGCCTCTTCCTGGAATCAGAGAAATCTTGACCTTCCCATTTAAAATGCTCCCTCATGGAATGCAGAGTCTCTGAAAATGAAAAATCCTCAGGAGGAGAAGCTGAAGGAGTAGAATCATCCACATCAGAATCAGAATAAGGAGGATACTCCTGCAAGTCTTCAGTCAAGACTCAGAAGCCTCGAACATTGCTCAAAACTCTCAAACTCAGGTTCCACCCTAGGCCTCTTATCAGGAGGGGACATAGAACCTCTAATCATAGTAATCAAATCCTCTGCCATTTTAAGCATATGTTTCTTAGGCAAAGACCCTGAAGCACTAGGAGAAACCCCCACTGAAGTTAAACTAGGCCTGCCTCTCAAAGAAGCCTTGGAAACAGAAGGGGAGGCTCTAACCACCTTAGGAAGAGAGGGAAGAACAGCCACCTGAGAAGCCCCCTCAGCCTGGCCTACTTCCTGCGAGGATACATCCTGTAACAGTAAAGTCTCTCCCTGAGACTCCAAAGAAACACCTGGCAAAACCTCCGGCTCCACTGAGCCTTCTAAAGATCCGACGTCTGGGACTGTCGGTTCTTCCACTCTAGGCTTTGCTGCTTTGTCCTTGCGCTTTTGGCGAAGCGGCCGGAGCCTCCGGCGGCATTTTATAATTACAACGCTTCCCAAAACTAACCTGGCACAGTCTAACCTTCTCTTAATAGTGCGTTTGTTAAATCTAGCACACGAGCGGCATCCAACAACGCCGTGCTCAGGCCCTAAACAAGGTATACACAAAGTATGGTAATCCCTATGAGGTATCTGTTTCCCACAAGAAATACAGTTATTCACTTTTTCTGACATCCGGTTAAATACTGAGGCAAGAAAAAACCAAAATATTCCCCAACGGGGTACTTAGCCAACTTTGATTCGGTCTGAAACTCTGACTTCAGAAACTTTCAGAACGCCAACCCGCACTCGCAAAATTGCTTCTGCATCGGACCATGCGGCAAAAAAGACTGAGGATATGACGTCGGTCATGCGCATTAGTACCCTGACGTACTGACGTCAGTCTAATGCGCCCTGACCGACGTCAGCCATATACTTTGGTATTCGGGCCGACTGGACAGCGGACTACCCAATAGTTAGGACTGCAGCAATGTGGAATGAAGAACATCCATATCAAAGGCTTTTGATAGGTCTAAGAAAAGGGTAGAAGTAAGTTTACAATTGTTCCTGTTATGGTTTATGGTGTCTGTGAATGCTAACAGAGCTGAGGTGGTACTATGACCCGGACAGAAACCATGTTGAGATGGAGATATGAGTTCCTGATTTATAAGGTGGGACATAAGTTGATGGTGGATGCATTTTTCTAATATTTTAACCACTGGAGATGGTACAGTGATTGGTCGGTAGTTAGATATGTCAAAGGAAGTGCCTCCTTTGTGAATAGGTATGATATAGGCAGTTTTCCAGATCAGGGGTACTGTAGCTTCAGTAATTGATCTACTGATTAGTACAGAAACTAGTACAGCTATTTCTGCTGCTGCCAGTTTTAGAAATTCATTGGGGGAGGGAATCTATTCCTAGTGTTGTGGGTTTCAGCTGGGATAATAGATTTCTTATGTAGGAGGTTGGGGTGAGTTGCAGTTTAAAAGTGGGCATGCAGTTAGTGGGGGTGGGGACACCTGTTGTAGTGACACAATGAGATATTGTTGGGCTAGAGTTTGTACGGTTTCAGTAAAGAATGTGTTGAATGATTCAGCTATATTGTCCTTTGTTAAAACCTGATGTTGGGGGTGGGGTGACTGTTTTACCAGGGTGTATTAACTTGTTTAAACCTGCCTAGAATTTCTTAGGGTTATTCATGTGTTGGGTTTGATGGGTAATGAAGTAGTTTCTCTTGTCTTGGATTACTAGTTTTTTGGTTAGATTCCTAATCTGTTGGTAGGCTTGCTGTGTACTAGGGCTTTTATTGGACCTCCAGGTTGTCCAGGCTCTATTTCTTTCAGCTATTTTTTTGCCTAGTTTCCCTAGTTAACCATGGGACTGGTTTTGACTTTACTCTAGTAGCTCTTACAGGGGCGTGTCTGTTTAATATATCTAAGAAGGTGGAGTTGAAGTTTTGAATAGCTTCATCTAAGGGTAGGTAATGAAGGTCAGACCAATTATATAGCTTTAGTTCTTGTCTGAAGTGAGTGGGGTTAAAGTGTTTTTTGTTTCTAATCGTTTGAAGTATATGAGTTTGTGGGTGATGGGAGTTGTATTTAAGTAAGAAAGTAGTTTGATGGTCACTCGGTGAGTCTGGAAGGGTTCCGGCTAAGTAGGAGCAGGGTATTTTATTTAGCAACATCCAGTCTAATAGGCTTTCTTTTTTATTGTTTTTAACTATTCATAACCTTTTTTACGGCAGGATTAGTTATGTATGCCTCCTCCAGTTACTCTTCATCATGAAACTTTACTTTTACGTATTTGTTTTGTACAGATGTTTATAACTATTTCTGTAAAACTGTTTTATAAAATTGTTCATGTTCTCCATGAATAGCATGTGATCTTGGTTCATCTGTTTTACCAACCACTACATCTCAGGCTGCAAACATTCCCGTGTTTTTTTCTATTATTTTTATATTCTTTATGTGGCTCCCATGCCTGCCAGTCATTAAGTCAGCACCACTGTCATTTCATTCCCATCCCTGGGCAACTGCAATCTATGTCACAGCTATGACAGGAAAGCTGTTCATCGTTAGATGACTGAAAGCTTCGATAGCTTAAGTTGCATGGGTCACTCCTTTCAAGGATAACCCTAGGCAGCCAGAATTCAAAGCTTAAGAGCACATTCCATATGCCCAAACCATTTTTGAACTTGATTAAAGACCAAATAAATAAATGTCTATGTTTTCATATAATCAAATAAGGTGTTATTATAGTACTAACATATTAACAATCCTTGCAACTGACAGATACATGTGAGGACTGTATTACATCTTTTGAAGTGTAACCACAGGAAAAAAAGTAAACAAGAAACACTAAATATATTAACTGTGGATTCAATCCGTTCTTCGCAATGAGAAACCACTCTGTCTACACTAGAAATCTTGTTATTTATATCCTGGACTTCCTTTTCAAGATTTCTCACTGTATGCATTCTATTACATACTTAAGCAGAGACAAAAGTTAAAAAGTTCCTTGATTTTTGCAATTCTAAGATAGTGATCTTTTGTGACAACAACAACTAAGTTGTGGCACTGTATTTAGTTTTATCTAGTCTTTTAATTCCCACTTGTTTAGGTGATATTTCTGGCTGACATTTCATAAGCTGTTGCACATCAATGTTTTTTCAGTTACAGGAGAAGAAAGGCTCAGACATAAAAAGCAGTTTATTTGAACACAATATCCTCAGAAAGTGCACTGAAAATTTCAGTCAGTGCTCCTCAGCTCAGCTAAATGAACTTGTCAATAGACAACAATCTTCACCTACAGTGCTTTGGCAGAAGTCAGTAGGTAAACAAAAGCAAAAATACACCATAACAAGCAAAAAGTGAATGAAAACCCATTTCAGCAGTACCCTCTAAAGGCCATAGACTTGAATCAACTGGAAAGGCAAATGCAAATGAGTCGACCCTCAACAGTACAAGCAAAACAGACCACTAAGTTAAGTAGTGACAAATAATTAAATAATTAACTGCCTTGTTAGAAAGCTGATTGAATAAACACACCTGATGACAGAGGTACCATAAAAAATGAACAAGAAGTACAGAGTGAAGAAAGTGATACATGAGGAGTCAAGTTTACAGACTATAAATATTTATTTATTTTTATTTATTTATCCTTTGTTGACCTGATTAATCTCACTAGGTTAGTAGCCCCTTTTCAGGGAGGACCCACAGTGGTTTTTACACTGCTAGGGGAAAACTGGCCAGGGGAACAAGGAACTTCCCCTACTTTGTTTTGGTGGATGCTATGGAATCCACCTGAGCTACCACCATCTCTGACAGATGGGGCCTCAGCTTAGTGTCTCATCCAAAGGATGAAATAGAAAATGTAACAGGGAGGTAAGACAATGACAAAAGAAGACGACCTCACAGCCAGAGTCATGGAGATGCAAATGAAGGAAAGCAACGTCTAAAAACAAAAATAGCACAGAAAATAAGTACATGTGGTTAAACGTTTACAGATTATGGATATGGTTAAATGATCTCAATAAAAGCTAATTCCATGGAGGAGAAGGATAAAGCCCTTACTACAGCATAGGCAACACAAGTTCAATTAAAACTTGAGTGATGGTAGGAGCCAGCATGGGAGGATGGAAGTGAATGTCCATGGCCAGCTCACCCATCCTGGGGGAAGGAGAAAATTCTGGATCACTACATGGATGACACCTAGGTATTCTCAAGACTGAAATGTCTGTGTATTTGTGCACATAACTTGTGGGGAATAAATATGCAGAATCACACTTCCCCTTGGGAGACAGCATTAGCAGAGCACAGAAGAGCTGCTAGATGGGATGAGAGATGTGTGTGTGTGTGTGGTGGTGGTGGTGGTGGTGGTGGTGGTGGGGGGGGTAGCAGGCCATTCCACAGGACCAGCAAGCTGTCTTACACACTACCACCTGATGCGCACTGGGAAACACCAGGTCAACTGTGACTCCTAGGCAGGAACAAAGGAGCTTTAGTGCTGTCATCTAACTGAGAATGCCCAACTCCTTTCTCCGTGAAATGAACAGGCCAAGTAAACAATGTCAGAGCAGCCACTGTGCAAGTTCCTACAAGGAGCAATATTTTGCATAGAATGATAGCTGAAACAATGAGCCAGGGATGTGTGCTACCACAGTTACATCAATATGTATTTTAGGTAGCCAGTGAACAGGAGTTCTGGCTGACTACATGGTGTAGCTTTTCAATAATTTCTTCTTCAGTACATACACTATATTGCACTTTATATTATGGCAACAGTAAATGCATTTAAATATTTAAAAAGCTTACTTGTTTCAATATGTCCATATGCCTTGAATCGCCATGTGCTATTCTTTCCCTACACTTTCATTTAGTACTTTGCATGCAAAATTTCACAGGTTCTTACTAAACTTGTGGTCAAAAGAGTCTATCAAGAAGCTTAACCATATCACTCAAGTACTGGTGGGAAACTAGCAATGCCCCTATTAAGCAAGCTTTCTCCATATATTCCTGGTGAAAATTTGGGGTCACCCATCCAGTCATCCAGCTAGGAAAGTACTTTGCTTGATAGATAAGGGCAGCATATTCCAGAAACAGGGTGTATACTGGGTAAGGTATCTGTCATGCCATCTGGTCTTGTTGACATGATAGTGTAGGTTTAGGTTTCTAGAACAGGTGTTTGCGTTATCATTTGTTCTGTTTAGGTGAAGAAGTTCAAACAGCTGGGTTATTCACAGCACGGAAAGCTAAGCAGAAATAACCAACGGGGAGTCTGTATGACACTGAGAAGAGTGACAGCGCTTTTAGTCTATCAGAGTAACTAAAGGTACTGAGGTTGGAGATCTTTATGGTGAGGAAACATTGAGGTGTCTTATGCTGGCTTAGGTGATTTGTGAGGTACATCGTGAAGGGTGCATTATATTCAATGATGAGCCTAATAAGGAATGAATAAAGTGGGACTGGGATTATAATCTTTTTGGACCTTGAGTAGATGCCACAAAAGATAAGCAATTCAAAGTAAAAAGGATTTTCTAACCACTACAGAGGCATTGCAGACAAAGGACAGTCTGCCTTCAACATATGTACCCAGGTCCCTGATGACTGTATCAAACTTAAGTGGAATGTTATCCACATGACAAGTAGTAGTGCTGGTAGAGTTACCAAAGTAAACTATGCTGCATTTCTTGGTGTTGAGGTTAAGCCCATGATTAAAACACCAAGCATTCGTCTGGTCCAACCCATGCTGAAGAATTAGAATATCAGACTGGGACATGATAACAGACACCAGTTTACAATCATCAACAAACCTGGTTAGCCATAGTCCCTTGATATCAGCTTTTATCTCATAGAAATATGTAGCAAAGAGGAGGTAACTCAAGACAAGAGCCTTGTGGGACACCACTAGTGCCATTTTTCTGTCCAGAGTAAATACTCCTGATGTTAATAGTATGGATTCTGCCAGACACCCAATTACCAATCCAGCAAACTATGTATGGGTTAAAGTTGAGTTGAGAGAGTTTGTCAATAATCCCAGCATGGAGGATAGTGTCAAAGGCCTTGGCAAGGTCTAAATAAGCAATGTGGACTGTATGCCTCGTAGCCACGCTCTCAGTAACCCTTTAAAAAAAACTCAACTAGGCTGAGCAGGCACGATCTGCCTTTTATGAATCCAAACTGATATGTATGTATTCAGGGATATAAGGTCACCTATATCATTGTTCATTTTTTCAGCTATAATACAGTCCAAAACCTTGTAAATAATACTAGTGAGATTAATAGGCCTGTAATTTCCATGGTTAGTAAAAGGGTACCACAACTGCCATTCTCCACTCTTTGGTTACATAACCAGTGGAGAGACTCAGGTTGGAGAGCTAATGGAGGGATTTTACTAAGTGGGACTTTATACTCCTCAGCAGGCATCCAAGGATATTGTTAGGACCCATGGAAATCATACTTTAGAGCTAAACTGTTCATAGGATGGGGAGTGCGAGGGGAATGCAGGGCAGAGGGTGGTAGACTGAAGTTGGAAGAGAATTTCCCTGCAAGAATATAAGCAATAACCTTGAGGCCAGAGAACGAAGTAACATTCAAGAAGAGTTCAGTACAGAATTATAGCTTACTTTCAATTTTCTTACCATAGCTGAAGAATATGTATTTACACATTAATATCAGTACATTCTCCAAGCGGCTTTAAAGTGAGAATTTAATGTTGCTCTGAGTTTCATCACAATGTCCTGTATTGTGCAAGCTGGCAGTGCACTTTAAGGTTTTTCCCCCTTTTCTTCGCAGTGGTGCAACTAAGGAGTGGGTATATATAATTTCAGGGGGTTTGGGGCACTTGTCCCCTACAAAAAAATTTTTTTTGGTGTTTTTATGGTTTTTCAACTCACTATTTTCAGCATATGACTTATAATGAATGGTGAGGCGAAAAAATAAGAAGTTATGTACTCACCATAACGTTCCATCTGAGTAGGTAAACTTCATTTGTCAGCAACATATGGGTTATCGGATCCGAGCCGGCAGTTTCCAGCAGCTAAGATCCGAGCTCCAAGATCCTCCCCCTTACCCATAACTCCCTGCCATCCCTTCCTGACCTCAGATCGAGTTTGCCTAAAACAAGGCTTGCAATCGCAACCTGCCTAGGGTAAACCGGGTACAACCTACCGAGAAGCAGGAACACCAAAAAACATCCGAAGAGGACAGGGGGACGGAGGGAGGGACGGTTGCTGACAAATGAAGTTTACCTACTCAGATGGAACGTTATGCTGAGTACATAACTTCTTAATCTGAAGTAGTTAACTTCATTTGTGCATCAACCTATGGGACAGAATCCCCAGCTACCTGAATCTTGGGAGGCCCTCAAGGAAGGATGTTCCGGAGCACTGAGGAGCCAAAGGATGCTCTCCCTCTGGAAACCAGATCTAACTTGTAGTGGTTTATAAAAGTGTGAGATGAGGCCCACGTGGCAGCCGAGCAAATGTCATCCAACGAAACTCTAGCCCGAAAAGCAGCAGAGGTAGAAACAGACCGAGTTGAATGGGCATGGACTCCCTGAGGAGCAGGCCTGCCAGAACTCTCATAACCCAAGAGAATACAATGAGAAATCCACCTGGATAGTGTGACTTTAGAAACAGCTTTCCCCAAACTGGATTTAGCAAAGGACACAAATAACTGATCTGAACGTCTATGACCGGCTGTACTGTGCAGATAAAATCTCAACTGTCTGTGTACATCCAAAGAGTGTAATTTGAATTTGCCCTTATTTTGGTAATTAGGGAAGAAGACTGGCAAATTAATAGACTGATTAATATTAGTTTCGGAAGCAATTTTGGGGAGAAAAGAGGGACTGGTCCTGAGGAATACCCTATCCTTGTGGAAAATCAAGTACGGAGGCTTGGCACAAAGGGCTTGAAGCTCCGAAACCCTTTTTGCTGACGTGATAGCGACAAGAAAGGCCGTTTTCCACGACAAGAACTTCAGATCTACTGAGGCAGCAGGCTCGAAGGGAGGAGGTGTTAAGGCCTGGAGCACCAGCGATAAGTCTCAAGGAGGGATCACCTCTTTCACCGGAGGCCTTAGTAGGAAGGTGCCTTTTAAGAAGGCCTTACATAATCTGGATGAAGTCAGAGGGCCAAGATCACATCCAACGTGGTAATGAGTGATAGCCGCCAACTGTACTTTGACTGTGGAAGAGCAAGCACCTTTATCAAACCGTCCCGACAGAAAACCCAGCACAGCTGGTAACGGAGCTGTGAAAGGATCTATGTTCCGATGTTCAGCCCAAATAGAAAAACGTTTCCATTTGCTACGATAAACCTTCCTAGTAGACGGCTTGTGGGCCGCCACTAGGATCGCTTTGACCTGGGAAGAGATACCGGGAGTCCGAACTAACAGTGGAACTGGATCAACCAAGCTGTGAGCTTGAGGTTGTCCAGGTTAGGGGTTGGTAGGCCCAGGGGGTGAGATATCAGATCCGGACGGGGATCTAGAATCCAGGGAGGATTCACTAGATGAGACCACAGATAAGGGAACCATGCCTGACGAGGCCAGAATGAGGCAATGAGGATTATCATGCACCCCAACAGTCTGGCTTTCTGCAGAAATTTGAGCATCAGGGGAAGGGACGGATAAGCATAAAGAAGACCGGGAGGACAAGCATGCACCAGAGCGTCTCTTGGTGATTCCCCGGGTGGGGGAATTGGAGCAAAGTAGGTGTCGCACTTCGTGTCTGAAGGAGAGGCGAAAAGATCGCAACAAGGTTGACCCCATTTGGAGAAGATCTGCTTTGCTACATTGGAATTCAGAGACCACTCGTACAAGGAGAGGATGGTGCGACTCAGTCTGTCCACTAGGATGTTGGACCGACCCGGAATGTGCGTCACTATGAGAAAGCGGTTGGTGGAAATCGCCCATTCCCAAACTCTCATGGCCTCTCGACAAAGTGGATAGGACCTGGTTCCCCCTTGTTTGTTGATATACCAGACGACAGACATGTTGTCCATCTGGATCGCAATCGTCCCGATGGGAAGAAGGCTCTGAAGTGCTTGCAACGCTAACAGCTCCGCCCTCATCTCCAGGACATTGATATGCAGTGAGGTCTCCATCTGGTTCCACGGGCCTTGGACGGTCCTGCCGCAACAATGCCCCCCCACCCGAGGCGAGAGGTGTCCGTGGTCACCGTGGCTAGGGAAAGGGACATAGAGAAGGGGCGCCCCTTTTGGAGGTCCGGAGTCCGGAGCCACCATAAGAGGGCACTCCTGCAAACCCTGCTGAGAGGGACAGGATGGCTTAGGAGAAAACGTAGGAAGGACCATTGGACTTGGAGTGTCCATTGCAGAATTCTCATATTTAGGTGCGCCAAGGGAAGGAGATTGATGGTAGCCGCCATCGAGCCTAGGGCCCTCAAGACCAGTTCCGCCGGAGGGGTCGGACAATGAAGAATGGCCTGCACATGTAGTTTTAGGGATCGCAACCGGTCCGGGGTTAAGAAAACTAAGAGCTGGTTTGTATCTACCCTGGCTCCGATAAAATCTATGACCCAAGTCGGGAGCAGGGAGGACTTCCCAGCGTGAATCGTGATCCCCAGCCGGGGAGCTAAGCGAAGGAAGAAATTCCTGGCTGTGCAGAGTAGATGCCATGTGGGGGCGGTCAGGAGCCAGTCGTCCAGGTACGGAAAGACCTGAATTCCCTGGAGTCTCAGGTGGGCCACTACTACCACTAACACCTCGGTGAACACCCTGGAGGCTGTGGTGAGACCAAAGGGGAGGACCCTGAACTGATAGTGACTGGCTCCTAGCCGGAAGCGGAGAAATCTCCTGGATCATCTGTGCATTAAGATGTGGTAGTACGTATCCTTGAGGTCTATGGAGCACATCCAGTTGTTCTCCTGCAAAAGGGGGAGAATGGATTGAAGAGTGACCATCCGGAACTTTTCTTTGGCTATTGCCAGGTTCAATAGGGATAAGTCGAGGAATGGCCTTAAGTCCCCCGTCTTTTTTGGCACCAAGAAGAACCTGGAGTAAAAGCCTGATCCGTATTAATCTGGGGGGACGTGCTGGATCGCTCCTTTTTCTAGCAGCTGCCAAATTTCTGTAGCTGCGGCCTCCCTCTGATTGGGTGGGACATTGGGGAGGAATCTGGGTCTGAGAGGAGGATGGGGAAATGGAATCTCGTAGCCTCTGGATATGATCCAAAGCACCCAGCGGTCTGTCGTGATGGACTCCCAAGCTGCTAGGTGCTTCGAGAAATGCCCCCCGACTGCCTCCAGAGTGGAGCAGTCGGGTAACCCCTCAGGGTTGCTGCGTGGGCCAATCAGAGAAAGGTTCTCTGGACCCAAAGTTCTTCAGGCCCCCTCTGCCTCTAGGGTGGTGTCCACCCTGTCCTTTTCTGCCTCTGAAGGACGGGGAGTCAGGAGCAAAATGGGATTGCTGAGACTTTCGGAACCACATCTTCTTCTGTCCCTTTTGGTTCTTCGAGAAGGACCTCTGGGAGCAGAGAAGCGGACTCCGACAGCAGACAACGTCTTCCCATCTTTCTTGCTCTGGACTAAGGTATCGCATACGATCTTGCCAAAAAATGGCAGAACCATCAAAAGGGGCATTAGCAAATGGCGCCTTGAAGGGTTCCGTGAAATCACAGTGGCGGAGCCAGGCCTGTTGCCTTAGTATGACGCCTGCTCCGCTAGCTCTAGCGGCCCCCTCCGTAGCATGGGACAGCAGCCGCAAAGAGGTATTGGAAATCGACCTGAGAGTGGCCATTCGAGTAGAGTACATCTGTTTGTCCTCTGCTGACATGGACTCTGGGGGTGACCCGGCATATTCTTTGATAAGATCCCACTGGAGCTGTATGACATGTGCCATGTAGTTCAGCAACCTTATGGAGAAGGTGGCTGAAGCAAACATCCGCTTCCCCAAACGGTCCGTCGCCCGGGACTCTTTGTCAGGGGGATGGACCGAGGGACTCTCTTGGGCCATTTCCCTCTTGGTGGCTGCCGCCACCAACATGGCATCTACAGGGGTTCCCTTGCTCCAATGAGACCTGTCTGAAGGCGGGCTGAGAATTCTGTCAGGCCTCTTAGGGACAGGCTCCACAGTGTCCGGCTCCTTCCAAGCCCTGGTAGTGATCAGATCTACCAGGGGATCGGCGGGAGGGGACACCCAAGAGGTAGATGGGCCTGCTTCAAACGCCTCCAGGAACACAGACTCGTCCGAGGTATGCTTTGGGGCAGACCAAACCCCCCCCCTGATCCTGAGCATCTCCATGATGTCTCCAAATGAGATGTCTTCGGGGGGGTGATCTTGGGGAGCCTTCCCCTTCCTCCAAGTCCTTGTCCTCAGTCAAGGACTCGGGGGAGTCCAAGTGCCTCCTTTTGCACTTGCGCTTGTGAGGGACCTCCACAGGGGGGCTGTCTGAGGAGGCCTCACTAGCCACATCTTCTTCCAACAAGGGAACTACCTGGAATGTCTGAGCAGGCTGTCCCTGGGGCCGGGTGATGGAAGTCGGACCCATCTGTGAGGGAGTGCAGGGTGGAGCCATAGCTAATGCCGGGGGCCTGGATTCCATCAACAGAACCCTCTCTACCACGTCGAATGCCGAAGGAGAGTGGCTCCCCCTAGGATCTGAGAGCCGACTCTCCCTCGGATCCGACGGGCAGATCGGGGCTGGAGCCGAAGCCGTCGGATCCAAAGGGCCAGTATGCTTCGACCTAGTCGGAGCAGAAGGCACACTAACCACCTTGGATCTGAAGCTCGGCTCTTGGCTCCAAGAGCTAGGATCCGTAGAAAAGGGACCCGACAGACTCGAGGGTACTGTCGGCGCCGAAGTACCCGAGACTACCGGTGCTGACACCCCCCCCCCCGGCTCTAATGCTACTCGGCTCCGAAGATCCCAAGCCCGAGAAGCGGGTCGGGAAAGAGCTATCTGGGTGAAAAAGGGGGTCGAGCTCCCCCCCCAGAGGGAGGGAGGCAGGAGCACTCCCATCTGCAGCTGGGCCTAGAGGAACCTTCTTATCATCCGGTCCAAGTCTGCATCCGTCAGGCTTCTGGTCGACCTGGAAGAGGCCACAGAGGCGGGATGGGAGTGTCGCCTCGATGACCTCGAGGGAGATCAGGTCTCCTCCTCCTCTGGCCCCGGTGAAAAGCAGGGAGAACGGGGCCAAGAAGGAGAAGGGGGGAGAGACCCGCTTGGCCAGCAGGGCCGATGCAGAGGCCTCGGCCCGCTGCTTGTGTTTCTCACGGCGCTTCTCACTCCTAGCTTCCCTATCCTCCTGGTCTGAAGAGAGAGGTTGAGTCCCGGCCGCAGCCGCAGCAGGAACAATGGAGGGGCAGGAGGACGGAGCCGAGTCCGGGGGCAGGAGTCCCGCCAGGATCAGCTTTGACCTCCGGTCCCTGATAGCCCTGGGGTTGAACGCTCTACAAATAGTACAGCCAGAAGATAGGTGTTCAACCCCAAGGCATAAAACGCACCAAGTGTGGCCATCAGCCGGGGAAAGCTTATGGCCACACTCGGTACATTTAGAAAATAATGTCTTGGAGGCCTCAGACATTTAACTAAAACACAAGCACTAGGCCCCAAGACCACACACACAAACATACCCTAACACTCTAAGAATCAAGGGGGAGGAAACGCAAAACCCGAGGGAACACTCCAAAGCTGAAACTAAACTAGTTCCAAAACTCAAAAATCACCCAAAACTTTAAGAAAGTTAAAAAAAGAAGGATTTTTCTCACAAGAAGTCTCAGGAAAACTCAGACGCTCAAGATCAAGCTGCTGTTCAAACCGCGGCAAACTTGATCTGGGGTCAGGAAGGGATGGCAGGGAGTTATGGGTAATGGGGAGGAGCTTGGAGCTCGGATCATAGCTGCTGGAAACTGCCGGCTCGGATCCGATATGGATCCGATAACTCATAGGTTGATGCACAAATGAAGTTAACTACTTCAGATCAAGCTTTGCATTTGTGTAGGGAAACCCCCAAAGGAGGCCACATGGTAATTTTTTGAATTAGTTGCAATCCTAAGTTTGCATTTGGTCTTACATTTCTAAATGGTAAGTAAGAGAGACTTACCATTTCATAATCCATTTTTTTTAGTAGAAAAGAACTACTGACCTTATTGGCTACATGCATTCCTTGCTTAATGTATATGTCACTGTTAAATCATGTATTTGCTGAGTCTTTGCTGATTGGGTAAGTCCCATTAGGCCTGTGGCTTATTTTTAGAGACGACCTGAGAAGACATTCATACTGACTAAAGAAAATTTAGCCAGGGCACCAGGGGATTACCACTACTCTTTTTGTTGTGAAGGGAAATGTTTTTGCTGCTGCTCTTCCTGCTTCTGTTCCTGGCACGGAGGCAGCTAAGAGAAACTGTGCAGTAATGAAAGGAGAAGAAAGTTCTTCTGTTGCTGATAGCAATGTGGTTTATCAGCTGGACAAAAAAAACTGTTGAAAAGTGAGTGGATAGCGCAAATACTGACCTTAAACCTTAGGATTTTTGAAGAAGTTGTTCTAACTGAAATTGCTGCTGGAGGTCTGCCTGAAGAAAAACTGGTAGGCATATACAGTGAGTTGGGTAGAAAGGAAATGAGTCATGAGTTGGACGGACATAAAGTTACAGGTGGGATACAATCCGGAAAATTGTATGCTGATGCAGTTGGAAGAACAACAGGTAATGTAAAGTTTATTAAAAAGAAAGAAAAAATAATAGATTTTTTGTGGAATAATTTAGTGTTATCTTTGGATTTTGATGCAGAGACATTAGAATCTTAATTCATTTTGGGAAAGAGACATTTTGTGACTTGTCATTTAAGACTGAAGACTTAATGAAGTGATTGTTGATTAACTGTGAAAAAAGGGGGACTGTTACCTGCGGAATGAATTTATATTTTTGGGGCAAGGTACTTGATTTAAAAAAAAATGGTGTTCAGTTTTGCACTGATGAAACTGAATTAAAAGATGTTAACTTTTTTTTTATTTATTGTTATCCCATTTCTGTTGCTGTAAAAGTTAAAGATGACAGAGGTGTTTGGAGTGGAGGGGTGGGAAGTGGATGTTATTTTAAAACATGAAAAAGATGTGATAAAGCATTTACCAAGTGTTATACATCTAGATGGTAATAGAGGAACAATTAGTTATATGGGACAGCCAAAAACTTGTTTTTCATAGGTTCATAGGTTCATACTAGGCTATCTGCCCGAGGGCATTTATAAGCCTAGCCCATCGTTTTGTGGCTTATGCCACCCCTTTAGTATGGGGAACTATACCCATTATTTTGCTGTGCCTCTGTCGAGCAGTGACACTGAGGTAATCCCTGGGGTATATCTGCGATCTCCCATCCATTGGTCAAGATTTCTCTTGAACAAGGCCAGCGAGGTGCTCTGCCTCACATATACTGGGATTTTGTTCCACAGCATAGGGAGTCTTTGGGTGATGAATCTATCCCTCCAGCACGTGCTATTAATAGCCGTGTCGAGGTTTAAGTCTCCCGCCCTTGTGGCTCTGATGGATCTAGATTTTTTGAGGTGAAGCATATTCATCAAATCTGGGTTTGACATGGCCTTGTATGTTAGGCAAAGGTCACCTCTGAGCAAGCGGAAGCGACTGAATAGAGCTGGAGTTCTTTCAGTCGGGCAGCATAGGACAGATTTTGAGACCCTTTATCCTTTTGGTGAGGAATTTTTGTGGCCTCTCCAGCTGCTGCAAGTGTCGGGTCAGATACATTCCGAATGGGGCATTGTACTCAATCATTGGTCTGATGAGTGATGAGTAAAGGGAGACTATGACTTCCCTTGATCTAGATGAGAATCCCTTCATGATAAGGTGGGCAATGTAGAAGGTCTTCCTAACTACTTTAGCTACATGGGTGTCGAATGACAGACTACTATCAACCTGGGTCCCCAGGTCCCTGATAACTTCTTCTGTGCTCAGTGGATTGCCACCTATTTGGTAACTAGGGGTAACCTTGTTTTTCCCGAAGGGTATGACTATGCATTTTTTGGCATTCAACTTTAGGCCGTGGCTCTGGCACCAGTTATCCGTTTCTGTGAGACCCTTCTGAAGGATATCTGTGTCAGATGTATTTTCTACTATGGCGCCCAGTTTGCAGTCATCTGCAAACTTTGTCAGCCATAACCCTCCTGTGTTTGCTTGTACTTCGGAAAAGTAGATGCCAAACAAGAGTGGGCCCAGGACTGAGCCCTGTGGGACACCACTTGTGACAGGCTTTGAGTCTGACGTGGCGCCAGCAACTCTGACCCTGTGGGTTCTGTCACTCAGCCAGTTTGCAACCCATCTTGTGATGTATGGGTTAACATTTAAGCTGATGAGTTTTTCAATGATACCCGAGTGGGGTATTGTATCGAAGGCCTTCGCCAGATCGAGGTAGGCTGTATGGACTGCCTTTCCCTCATCAATGGCTTTGGTGACTGTTTCGAAAAAGTCAACCAAGTTTAAAAGGCATGATCTGCCTTTGACAAAGCCAAACTGGGTTGGATCCAAAGTCTGCAAATTCCCTATGTCTTTATTTATGAGGTCCATTATGATCCTCTCTATGGCTTTGCAGATAAGGCTTGTCAAGCTAATGGGCCGGTAATTTCCAGGGTCAGTGGATTTGTGGTGATTTCAATCATCTGATAAAGGAGTGTACAAAAATATGATGTAATCAATGCAGGGGAAAAGTTACATTATGAATAAAAGTAAAAAAGAATGCAGGAAATACAAAAGTGAAGGACATTTTGGTTTGACTGTAAAAAGAATAAGAAATACAATGATGAGCAGGATGATGAAGAAAGTAATAAGAAAGTAGGAGATAAGAGGAAAATGTGTTAATGAAAGACAGGATGAAGTAATAAAAGATGGACTTAGATAAAAATGTTATATTTCAGGAAGATGAAAGTAACTGCACTGAGTGTTGAAAATGAAAAAGAAATTTAACATAAGTAGGTTAGATGTTTGTGAAGGGAGTACAAAGGATATTATAAAAACAAATTTGATCGGTGCTAGGTAAGGGGCGAGGAAAAGAAGATTTAACACTACATCACCAAAAATTAAAAAGAAAGAAAAGGAGTAGTTTTACATGTGTTTCAGTTAATGAAAACAGTGAAAAATCTGATTTTGAAGATCAATGAATAGTACATCAACTCAGAAAAATATTCAGCTGGGGAAAGAATAAAAAAATAAGAAAATGAAAATTTAAAATACTTCTCTTAAACCTAAGGAGGAAAGTAATTATTTTAGAGCGCTTTCAGTAAATGTGAATATTATTAATATTGTAAGAAAGATAGGGATATTAGAATGGTGTGTTAAATGTGATACAGATATTATTCTTACATGTAAGATTCCTGATAAGTGAAGAAAGATTGCAAAAGATAAATTGTGGGGTAGAAAATAACATGGGATTTAGGAAGTGAATGCTGTTCTGGAGTGGCTGTATTGTGTAGAAAGCAATAACAATATTAGATGTAACACTAGTAAGGATGGGAAGGTCAACTGTTGTGGATGTGAGGTATATGGACTATGTTTACAGAATAATAGCATTATATGCATATACAAATGGCAAGGAAAGACAGAATCTGTTTCATCAAATATTAGATTATGTACTGGTTAACAAGAAAATTATTATTGCAGGGGACTTTAAATGTGAATGGGAACATGTGAAAAGAAATGAAAAGATGCATAAAAAATAGAAGTGATAAAATCTGACAAGTAAGCTGTGTGGAATAAAAGTCAATGGACTTGTAGAAGAGGTACAATTGGATCCAAAATTCCTTATTTTGTACTGTCGGAAGGTTTGGGTCTAACAGATGGTGATACAGTAGAGACAGGTTTTTTGGATCATTTAGCAATATGGATGGAGGTGATGGAAGAAAGGGAATATATTAAAATATGGGATGAATTTGGAGAGTGGGAAGCACTGCAGTTATGGAAAGATCCTATGACCATGAAGGCCTTTTATAAAAAAATGGTCTGAATAGTGGACTGAATTTAAAAAGTGTAAAAATTGTTTTATTTTTCCAATGGCAAAAATATGTAAGAAAGGATGAAAAAGTGAAGTATGGAAGAATGCACAGAAATGTACTGGAGAATTTACAGATGAATACAACATAATATTATGAAAGGGAAAAGGGAAATGTATAAAAGAAATCAAGACAAAAAATAAGACATTAAGTTTAAGTAGATATAGTATTTACAAAGGAGTGGTGTGCAGTTATCCAATAAAAATGACTCACCAAAAACTATAAGCCTGCCTTTGCCTTGCTATTATATTTTAAATTAGATCAGGGACAGTATTCTCTAGATAGATTAGGAAAGTTTAGTTATTTAGACAGAGTTTTTTCTAAGATGATGGCCTTCTATCCTACAGTTGAATTTTATATTTCTGGTGATTTAATTCTGACATTTACGGAAAATTATTGATTTACATTCTTGTAATCATTTTGCCTATTATTAAATGTTTTTCATTACTTTACTTTACATTGTGGCTGGACAATCGGTGTGCTCTTCAGAGATTAGAGAGTGTTTATACCTGTTTGATACTTCCACGTCACCTCAAATGTCTGGTTGTTTCTGGTCACAGCTACCATTTATTCTGATATTTAATTTTTTAATAATTGATCACCCTTTGAAGAGTGTTTAGACCTGTCTGACTCTAATGGCAGTGTTTACCATTTGTATTGGGGTGGGGACACAGCTGGAAATCTGTGTCAGGCTTCCCATAAATGTTAGTGTGTGTGAGACAGAAATTTATTTTAAGTGTGAGTGAGTCAGAGGTCTTAAACTAGAACACATTGCTCTGAAGTGTATAATAAGGGATTACATTTGGGGTGGAGAGAGGTATATAGTCCAATCCCAGGAGATTAGAGTATGTTCCTGTTGTGCTGTTAAGGGAAATTGTGGAATTTTACTCTTGTGTGCTATGTGCTCTGTGTCTAGTGTTTTCTGTGAAGTTCCCACACTGGAGTCAGTTGTGAGGATTGAGGCTCCTTAATTACTGACCCAGGTTTTAAGTGGGGGACATCACATTATTGGTGGCAGTCAGGTGGCATATTAACCTGAACAGGCTGTACCATGCTTCTTAGCATGGATAACTTTCATTTTATGTTAACCCCAGTCTTTGAGTGTGGCTGTTGGTTTGGGACAATTGTGCCTATTAGGAAGGAAAACTCCAGTATTTGAAGATGTACATAGTTCTGTGCATTAATATTAAAATTAATATGTTTTGGTGTGTACTGGAGTTTTTTTTTTTTTGGTTCAGGGCTTTCAATAAAACAAAAAATTTTGTAAGATGTGCCATAGGCTAAAATGAATTTGACAAGAAACTGCTGTATAAATGGTCAGCCTGCCAAACATTAGTACAAAAAGTAGTACAAAAACTGGAACTAGATACTTAACAAAAAGTTGTTACAAATAAAAGGTGAGAATAATATTTTTTAACATAATAACCCTTTTGATATTATCTTTAAATATTTTTGGTCTCACAGATATATACAAAAAAAGAAAGAGTAATGAACTTATATTAAACATTTAGCGTGCAAATAGCTATGTGACAAGGGACACATTTGGAAAATACTAAAATATGAATATGATAAATAAAGGTTTTCAGAATGGTTATTCAAAACAAAATGAGCACGGTGAAAACAAACACCAGTGGGTGCAAGTGTGTCTTAGTACTCTAAATGCTGTTGCTTGCAAGTACCGTGGGTACCATTAAAACCGAAAAAGCAGTCAGAGATTACTGGAATAAAATTCCAATAAAACAAGCAAAAGCAACCATGTGGGTGTCAGGAATCACTTAGCAGAAGCTTAATATCATTAAAATTGTTAAACACTTTAAAAGACTTTAAAAGCTTGAAGAACTTTTTAAAAATAATGTCTAGAAACGGAGTCACTTGTCCTAGTACTTATTTATTAAGATTCTTACAACCTGGTAGGTGAGCGCACTATGCATGAAATACATTGAAAACTTTGCTTTAATACAGTCATGTGTAAAAATCTATACAGTGAAAAGATTCAATTATTTTGCAACAGTCAAGTTAAAGAATCTGTTCAAACTCATAATTTTCTACAGTGATGGAAAATACCATGCTTTTCATCATTAACTGTTTGTATGTTTCATGTTTATTACTTAAGACTTCTATTTCTAGGCAAACTTCTGACAGATATGTACTTCTCACACAGAGATGCTATAAATTCTGTTGGCATCTGTTAGCCTGGGAACTGAAGGCAGATGACAAACAGTGATGTCATCCAGCTGACCCAGCAGTAATGTTTTGATATTAATTTGGGAAAACTCTCAGAGACTGGACATTTTGTATTTGTCTTTGGACCTGGAAACATCCATCTTCAGCACTTCTGCCTTGGTAATAGTACGAAACTAGGGTACTGTGATTTCTCTTAGCTATAGATAGGAATACAGTAAAAAAGAAGTTATGTACATGTGAGTTGTTTATCTCACCTTTATTCTCACTGATGGGTTCGGAGCCGATCCTCGGCTCTGACACGGCCGATAGCAAAGCTCAAGGTTTGCCAGTAGCTCAAGACCAAGCCTCTTATCCCACAATACACTGCTGGAATTATCTCAGATATTGTTTGTTGCGAGTAACAGTATATATGTATATATATATATATATATATATATATATATATATATATATATATATATGTATATATATATATATATATATATATATATATATATATATATACCCTTTTATTTATTTCTACCAAGAACACTTCCCAAAGGGGAAGAAGAAATATTGAATAACTAGGATGGTACTAGCCTCTAAGTCAACAGTCAGCCAGGAGGGGGAAGGAGGGAGGGACGTGAGAATAAAGGTGAGATAAACAACTCACATGGAACGTTATGGTAAGTACATAACTTCGTTATATGAAGTTGTTAAATCTCGCCGTTTATTCTCACTGATGGGTAGCGTCCCTAGCACCCTCAATCTTGGGTGACTCGTGGAAGTATGTTCTTCAGTACCGTGGAACCAAAGAAAAACCTGTCCCTTGAAGCCTTATCTATTTTGTAATGCGTGATAAAGGTATGAGGCTTAGACCAAGTGGCTGCAGAGCAAATATTGTCAAGGGGCGATTTAGCTTGAAAAGCAGAAGACGTAGAGACGGTTCTGGTAGAATGAGCCTTAGGTTTGTGTGTTAATGGCATGCTCACATTCTCATAAACAAAAAAAATACAATCAGATAAGGTTGTTTTAGCCATTGTATTGCCTTTTCTGGCTTCTGAGAAGGATACAAAAAGTTGATCTGATTTTCTAATATCCTTAGTTCTGTCAAGATAAAGTCTGAGCAGTCTGTGTACATCAAGTTTGTGCAGCATGTATTCCAATTTGCTAGAGTGGTTGGGAAAAAAGACTGGCAGCTCAATGACCTGATTGATATTTGATTCAGAACAGACTTTAGGTAAAAATGAGGGGTTTGTTCTGAGAGATACTCTATCAGCATGGAAAATCATGTAAGGTGGTCTGATAGATAATGCTTGAAGTTCTGACACTCTGCGGGCAGAAGTAATGGCCACAAGAAAAATAGTTTTCCAGGATAAATATTTGAGATCACAAGAAGATGCTGGTTCAAAGGGGGGAAGAATAATTTGAGACAGCATAAAGTTTAAATTCCAGGGAGAATAGGGAATTTTGATAGGAGGTCTCATGTGAAGAACGCCTTTAAGAAAAGTCTTAGATAATTTATGGCCCATAACATTTGAGCCACCAAACCCAAGGTGAAAATTTGAGATGGCAGCTAACTGGACTCGAACTGTAGCAGCTGCTGCCCCTTCCTTAAAAATCTTTGTCAAGAATTCTAAAATAGATGATAGTGGAGCTCGGAAAGGGTCAATTTTCTGCGTGTTGGCCCAAATTGAGAACCTTTTCCATTTACTGCCATATAATTTCCTGGTAGATGACTTGTGAGAAGACAAGAGAATTTGTCTTGTATCGTCTGAAATTGAATGAAGCCTGGCAATTAGGGGAAGTGGATTAGCCAAGCAGTCCATTTCAGGGACTGCAGTGAAGAATGGCGGTCCCCTGACGGGTGCGTCAGAAGGTCTGAAACTGGGTCCAGGTTCCATGGATCTTCCAACAGATGATGGTGAAGAAATGGGAACCAAATCTGTAGAGGCCAGTTGGGGGCTATGAGAATAACAATCCTTCCCAGCGATTTTGCTTTCTGTAAAAATCTGGGTATCAATGGGAAGGGTGGAAATGCATAAAGGAGACCCGGGGGCCAATCGTGTAAAAGTGCATCTCTCGGAAGATGACCGGGAGGTGGTATTAGGGCAAAGTAGCTTCTGCATTTTGAATTGATGTGGCTGGCAAAGAGGTCGCAGCAAGGCTGGCCCCATTTGCGGAAAATCAACTCCGCAACCTGTTGTTTGAGAGACCACTCATGAAGGAGCAATATCACCCTGCTTAGCTTGTCAGCTATCACGTTGGATTTCCCCGGGATGTACATTGCTAACAGAAAACGCTGGGATGACACAGCCCATTGCCAGACCCTGAGGGCTTCTCGACAAAGGGGGTAAGACTTGGTTCGGCCTTGCTTGTTCAAGTACCAGACTACTGACAAGTTGTCCGTCTGAACTGCAATAGTTCCTAGAGGGAGAAAGTCCTGAAAGTACTGCAACGCCAGAAGTACCGCTCTCAACTCTAGAACACTTATGTGCAGATGTGATTCTTGATCTGTCCATGTGCCTTGGGCAGTTTTTCCCTGAAATTGCCCCCTACCCTATCAGGGAAGTGTCCGTGGTCACAGTGGCTACTGGGGGGGGGTGACAAAGGGTCTTCCGATTGTGACATGAAGAAGCGTCAATCACCACCGCAGGTCTCTCTTGCAAAAATCCATGATAAGAATCATGTGGTGCATCGGAAGTTTCTGGTACGACCACTGAGCAAAGAGGAGCCACTGAAGAATTTGCATATGCATCCTTGCGAGTGGAATAGCCAGGATTGCTGCGGCCATCAGACCTAGCACCTTCAATACCTCTGCTGATGTAGCTTTGTTCTTTGACACCAGTGAGCTGACGTGTTGGCGGAGAAGTGAGACTCTTTCAATAGAAAGACGTAGAGTGGTAGTTGAGGTATCTAACTCTGCTCCTATAAAAAGGGTATGCTGCGATGGCGATAAGGCAGACTTTTCAAAGTTGATTGTAATGCCTAATTGATGGCAGAGTGTCAGAGTGTATTGGGTTGCCTGAGTCAATTGATGCCTGGTGGTAGCGGTGAGGAGCCAATCGTCTAGGTATGGAAACACCTGGAATCCTAGACGTCTCACGTGAGCAGTGACCACTGCCATGCATTTGCTGAACACTCTGGGGGCTGTAGTGAGACCAAATGATTGGCTCCCAGCCAGAAACGCAGATTATCTCTGGAGTGCCTGTTCATCTTTATGTGATGGTACGCATCCTTGAGATCTATGGAGCACATCCAATCACCTTTCCCTAGGAAGGGAAGAATGGACTGAAGCGTGACCATTCGGAACTTTTCTTTCTTTACGAACTGGTTGAGTCTGAAGTCCAAGATAGGTCTCCAGTCCCCTGTTTTCTTTGGTACCAAAAAGAATCTTGAGTAAGTTCCGAATCCAACTTGGTCTGCTGGGACTGGTTGGATGACTCTTTTTTTTTCTAGCAATCTGTGGACCTCTACGATTGCTTGTTCCATGAGATTGGGTGGAACATCTGGGATTCTGTTTACAGGAATGGGTGGGGAATAGAACGGTATGAAATATCCTCTGGAAATTATGCTTTGTACCCATGTATCTGATGTTATGTTTAGCCAAGCTTCTGGGTACAAAGACAAGCAACCCCCAACTGCCTCCAGAGCCGAACAATTGGGCCCCCTTTCAGAGGCGGTGGTAGGGTTGACCAGAGAACTGACCCCTGTCACCCTGTTGCTGCGGACTCCCTCTGCCACGGGGGCAGCGTCTTCCGTTATAACCCCCTCCTCTGCCTCTAGAGGGGGTTTCTCCACGTGTGTCCTGAAAGGCTCCCTGTGCTTTTCAGAACCACATTTTCCCTCCCCTAGGGCCTTTGGGGTAGGGCCGAGTAAGGGTAGAAAAACGGACTCCAATGACAGATAAGGTCTTGCCTTCCTGCTCACACCCGGTTAAAGTTTCCTTTACTTTGGGCCCAAACAGTGATGAGCCATCGAATGGGGTGTTGATAAAGGAAGACTTAAAGGGTTCCGCAAAGGAAAAGATACGCATCCAGGCTTGTCTTCGAAGAGCAATGCTCGAACTAGCAGCTCTACTCGAACCATCAGCTGCATAGGATATGAGACGCATGGACGAGTTTACCACTGAGTTTAGGGTAGCGAGCTGGGCGTTAACTTTGTCGGCCACCCCTGCAGCTACTGTACCCTGGAGAGTAACTCCTAGATCTTTCGGGAGATCTCTTTGTAGTCTTGTAAAGTGGGTTAAGTAGTTCAGTGATCGCAGAGAAAAAGTCGCTGAACTAAACATGCGTTTCCCATATCTATCCATGACCCTAGAATCTCTGTTAGGAGGATGGATAGATGTGGATGTCTCAGACACTTCCTTTTTGGTGGCTGCAGCTACCACCATGGCATCAACAGGCACTCCCTTTGTCAAAGGTGGCTTGTCCACTAGGGCAGACATGAATTTATTGGGCTTTGGAGGAACAGGTACCATGGCCTCTGGTGACTCCTATGCCTTACAAGAGATCAGTTCCATGAGCTCGTCGTAAGGTGAAGACACCCAAGAAGTGGAAGGTTGAGACCCAAAAGCCTTCAAGAGCATGGACTCGTCCTCAGTAGGGGTCTTGGAATGCCAATCGCTCCTCTGATTAAGGATCTCTAGTATCTCTGCAAAGGAGATATCCTCAGAGGGGGATCGAGGGGACCCTTCTGACTCATCCAAGTCCGTGTCAGACGTCAAAGACTCCTGTGGGGAGTCTAAGTGCCTCCTCTTGCACAGTCTCTTCCTGGGCACCTCCTCAGTGGGGGGATCTGGGGAGGTCTCAGAAGAGCAGGGGACACCCTGTGGGGGTACTTGAGGCTCAGGGTCTCTACACTTAGGGGGATCAGTAGACGAAGAAGCAGACACAGGAGCTTGAGGGGAGAGGGAAGGCTGAACCGATGTTGATGTTGTCTTTGGAAACAAAACTCTCCTCATAGCATCGAAGGCACCATGGCTCCGACGAGAAGGAGTGGGCGGACCTGAGAGTACTGTCCAATCCTCCTGCACCAAAACCCTGGGCTCCAAGCCCGAGGTAGGAGCCGAGCTCATCTGAGCCGAAGCCCCGAGAGGAAGAGTCAGCACTGACAAATCGGTTTGACTATCCTCCCCGGACCCGATGGGAGAGCATCGGCTCCTAGAGTCCTCGGTCGGTGCCGAGAACATCCGAGTAGATGGAGCTGATAACACCGGTGCGGGTATCAGCTCCAAGGATTTGACAATCATCGGTTCAGTTTCCTTCAGCTCCGAGAGTCCAGTACAGCTCGGAGGAGGAGTAGACAAATCCGGTTCCATGGTCTTTGGCACTGACGAGATGGTCAGGGCCAACAACAATTTGGCAAGTTCTGGTGCCTGTAAAAGCTTCTTCACTAGCCGATCCATGTCCAAATCTGAAAGGTTGACTGAGGACTTAGATGAATGCACCGAAAGTGCTGACTGGAGCAGAGGAGAAGAAGGAACTTCAGAGACCAGCTCCAATACTGAGAGCTGGCTCCGAATCAAAGGTACATTCTGTTCCAATGTCTGTGGAACCGATGACCCTCCCTCTGAAGTTTTCACCTTTTTTGCCACTTTAGGTTCTGTAGATTTTGTGGATTTTGAGGATTTGAAGGACGTGCTAGTACCCTGATGGCTACTCAACACTTCAGAAAAGGAATGCTGTAGTAACCCCTGTCTATAAGCTTCCTCCTTCTCTCCAAGAGGACTCTTGAAGAAAAGGAATGGCAAATGCTGCAAGTGTCTTGGAGGTGTTTATCCACCAGACAGTAGACACACTGAATGTGTCTGTCAGTGACGGACATTTTCTGCCCACAATCTGGGCATTTTTTGAATCCCGATTTAGGATGGGATTTTTCCTTGTCATCCGACATAGTTAAGTAAAACAAACCAGTATACTGCAAAAAGTAAAACAGTAAAGTCCTTACTAAACTTGTAAAGACCCACAAAACAACTAAGCCCAATCCGGGCACTATCTATAACAAATAACTATAGATTACAGATATAGGGCTAAAGAGGCCCACAGAAAAAAACCTTGACTATTAGAAAAGATTAATAAGTCTAAATAAGGCTAAAGGCCCACACAAACCAACTAAGCCAACAGGGCACTAACTATCTAAAACTATAGATTCTGTTAACTAATTATCAAACACTAACACACAACTATCTTATGAAAAACAAAAAAAGAAAAGTTTTTTTTATAAAACTTGCTGTTTTTTATCACAAATGGTCCGAGCTAGCTGGATCACCGAGATCTCTCTTGCCGTGGCAAACTACATCTGAGGTAATTCCAGCAGTGCACTGAGGGATAAGGGGCTTGGTCTCGAGCTACTGGCCAACCTTGAGCTTTGCTATCGGCCGTGTCAGAGCCGATTGGCTCCAAACCCATCAGTGAGAATAAACGGTGAGATTTAACAACTTCACATGATTAGTTTAGATGTTATCTGTATTTATGTGACACTATCCTGCAATGTTATTTTAAAATATTTCAGGTGATTATGAACTCTGTAGTCACTGTGCTAATAAGGTATTGAATATTATCTTGTTCTTATATTATTTATTATTAAATATATTTAAACCTTTTAATTGTGGCTGGTTTGTTTAGAGATATTTAAGCTCTTAGCGTATTTGCATATGTATTTGGTGACACTGTATAGGCCACTCCTAAATACCCTTGGCCTTGTCACACTTACCATTTGGATAATAGTAACATTACTCAGTAAGACTGGTCACCCTTTGGCACCTTAAAGTAGCTGATAAGGAGTTCTGGTGGCTGTGATAACTACCTTATTGTCTGGGCAGAAGGGAGTATAGCTAGTAAACCTGTGTCAGCCTTTCACAGGTGTGTGTTTGTGTATAAATCAAATCTCAAAGTGTGTGTGTGTATGCGTGTGTCAGCTACTTGGGCAGGGACATGAAGCATTGACTGGACAGAGAGAGTGCTGGGAGGACTTGGCTTGGAACCCTGGCTAAGAAGTCAACTCTATAGTTGTACCAGTGGGGAGTGTTACTGCAGATCAGGAGAAAGAGGGAGAAACCACCCCCAGACTGACTGTGATCCCTGTGTGCTCTTAAGGGAAATTGTACTTTACTGATGTATACTTGTCATCCTCCCAATGTGCACATCCCTCACTGGTGCTAGTGGTGAGGATTGAGGCTCCTTGATTACTGGGCTAGTGCAGGGGGGTCACAGGGACATGATAAAATAAAATACTTAGGAGTATGGATTAAATATGACTTCAGTGTGGCAGCTAAAGATATGTGGGAAGTTACTAGACAAACAATAATACAAAAACTGAGAAATTGAAAGCTCTATTATATGGATATGGATAGCAAGATACAAGCAGTTAAAATGTTATTAGCCCCTTTAGTTTTATAGACAGCTCAGGCATATTTTTACCAACTGACGAGAAGTTGTGGATAACAATAAAGAGCTGAATGATTTTATCTGGGAGTGGACAATGGCAATAGTCAAGTGGGATAAGCTGATTCTTCCAATTGAACAAAGCAGTTTGGGATTACCCAATTTTAAGGGGTACTTCAAAGCTACACAGTTAAGGACCCATTATATAGTACAAGCAAAAACCTATAAATCTAAGTAGAAATGCATGATGATGAAACAGGGGGATGGCTTAAGAAACAATGAAAGACTGGGATTTTGGATGCAGATCCTTAAAGAAAATAACCATTAAGATTACTATATTCATAAAGTAGCAGAAAGTATTCTAAGAACTATGTTAACAAGGGACTGGAGAAAGGAGATTCTGGCAATACGCTGATCACAATTAGAGATACAGACAATAAGTAAGAGGGGGCTGCAATTTATTGGAGAAAACTGGTAAAAGAACCAAGGTATTGGGAGCAAATAATTAGAGGGGGATGGTAATAGAATGGAACAGGCCAATAATGTAGCTGGACTGCAGGATAGAAATTGCCTTCCCTATCAAGGATTGATATCAGAGTACAGGCCAACAGAAGGAAATAGGGGAACCCTAAGTGAAAGACCAGCATTGATAGAGTTTTCAGTAGAATCTAGAACAGAAGCTGTGTTAAAAAAGGAATAATTAGAACAGCATACAAAATATTGCATGATAACAATAAGAATCAATCAGAGGAGGTTAGAAAGGATTGGGAAGAGAAGTTGGATAAGCAATTCACAAAGAAACATTAGGGGGATATATGTATGTCTCCCAAATATGCAATAAAGTCTACAAGATTTAGTATCTTTGCTTGGAAGTGTTTACAGAGGAATTTTTATACCCCAAGTACACTCCAAAGAATTTTTTATCTGGTAGACAGCAAATGATGGAGGTGTCATGGGAAAGAAAGTGGTAATTGAGAACATATTTTCTGGGAGTGTAATGAGTTGGCAGACTTCATAGATTCCGTGCACACTGCTCTGTCAGAAATACTTGGTGAGGAAACTGGTGTAACTAAGGAAATTATTTTTTGAGCTGCCTAGACATAGTAAGGCCTTGTTGAGTCTAATTATGGTGGCTACCAAAAATGCAATTAGTAGAAAAAGGAAATCAAAGTCTAAACCAACTTTTCTAGAAGTAATGAATATAACAGAAATAAAATAACTGGAACTGGGATCTTTAGAAAAGGGTAGGAGCAAATTACAGAGAAAGAAAAATGGGAATTGTGGGAACAATACATGCAGAGGAGAAACAAGGTTTAAAAGATGGCAGAGTGGAGTCCTGTGGAGTCCTGGATTTGAATGAGCTATGTAATGTTTGACTGACAATGACTGGCTAGATTATAAGTGATGTATAATGCTGGCAACTATAATTATGTCAACACTGTTTTGCGATATATAATGTTTGCAACTAAAAGTCAATATTGTTTTCATTTATATAAATGTGTGATTGCCTATGTCATATGTGATAATGTAATAAAGATGTTTCCTGTTTAAAAAAAACAAGGCCCTTAACCAGGCATTGCTCCTGGATCACCCCTGAAAAGGTACTTTGTCCAGTGGGCCTACCTGGTTAACAAATGGGTATTATTATTATTAAAGGAGATGAGTTTGGCATAATGGTTAAGGTTTTTACATCATAGATACAATGTACAGAATTTAATTCTGACACTGAGATATTGGCTAGACTTCACAAAAAAGAGCTAGAAGCTCAAAATTCAAAAGTTTAATGACAAAGAAATATAGCAGCAAAATATCGTAGCAGCAAAAGTTTCAAGTTAATAAACTCTATCAATGCCATCGTAATAAAAAAAGCTTCTCTCCATTTTTAAATAAAATACCAGGCAATCAAATACATAATTAATCACATGACAACAAATTAATTATTCATTAAATAATTATATAAAACTATACACATACATAACTATATTAAAAATACATACAAACACACGTGTGTGTGTGTGTGTGTATATATATATATATATATAAAATATATATATATATATATATATATATATATATATATATATATATATATACACACACACACACACACACACACACACATATATAAAAATCAATGTCAGTCTAGAATTACCAAACATAAAAAACACACTATATACAAATATACCAAAGTAATGGCATATCATAAAAATAACAAATCATAAAAATTCATGTTGCGCCTTTAAAACAGTTTTAATACCATTAGTACTATACAAACACAGTGGTTTGTCTACTCTAAAATAATGTATCTACTTATATTCTGCCATTTCAGTTTTACTCACTATATCTCTACCTTGCACATCATGGAAAATTCTCTATAAAACTAAATTTAAATTTATGCTCCTTACCCCAACTTAAAATGTGTTTACTCAATGCACTTGATTTCAGTTCCTCTCCGAATATCAGAGAGGTGTGCTCCTATCCTTTCCTTCAATTTCATATTAGTCTTTCCTTTGTACATTTTCATGTAGGACACTATTTGCAAAATCGACCATGTTATCTGTATAACATGTAGCAAATGCTTGAAATATGAAAGTTTCAAAAGTAACAGGATGTATAAAAATTTAAATCAGTATTAATTTCATTACAATGCACACAGCTCTAACAAGGAACAATGCCATTCTTTGTAATTTTCCTATCAGATTTCTGAGAAGATTTTGTATCTTTGTAACACAGATAGTTTTAAATTGCTCTATTTTTTATAAACAAATCTCAGTCTAGCCCCAACTATATTATTAATTTCAGGATTTGACTGTAATATAGCCAGATTTTTCTGAATAATCTGATTCACCATACTAATACATCTATTATACTTTATAAAATATCCAATTATATAGTCCCTATTTGGTTGTGTCCTGGTATTACCATTGCTAACATATAAATATAGTTTAGTTGAGTCATTCCTTTAGTTAATTACCATCTCTTTAACATTATTAATAAGTTCATCTTTATAACCCCTAATTGAGAAATCTATGGCCATATTATCCATTTCCTGCATAAAATTCTTATCTCTTGTATTAAGCCTGCTTACTCACATAAACTGGCTTTTCACCACCCTTTTATACGTATGTCATGGGTGCATACTATCTGAGTGAATGTACCTCACAGCCTGAACTTCCTTTTTATGAATCAGTGGTGTCAAATTTAGTATCACCAAACGTTGCTACTATGTGAAGGAAATTAACTTCTCATGTAAGAATTGAACAGTAAACACTAAAAAATCCGTGCTAGACTGTAAAAACTCTATGAAGGTATTAAGGCTATCTTCTTTACCCTTCCATAGTTGACATACATCATCTACAATATGTTTAAAAAATGTTAATTGTTCCTTCTTGAAAGCTGTTAAATCTTCAAGATAAAATTCTCCGCCCATCTGGCCAGAACCACATTGGCATAACTGTTGGCTACTGGAGTGCTCATGGCGACCCCCAAGCCGTTGATGGAAAAAGCATTTATCAAAGATGAACACTATTATTCAGTATTACATGGAGCACTGAACATATCATTTCAAGTTATTATCCTTAGATCACTTACTTAGATTACCTAAAAGCTCATTAGTATCTCTGATATAGCTTCTACTATACAGTAACAAAGGAGATAATTGTTTTCCTAAGTATTTAGAGAGGGCTATGGTAATCCATCTGCTGCCACAGACAATGGGCCTCATTGGTGGAGTGGTTACATTTTTATGAATTTTAGGCAGCCCATAAATTATAGGGATCACTGGGTTAGCAGAATAAAGGTAATTATACAATTCAGGTGTAATCATACCCTCCATAAGTAGGTCATATAAAAAAGATTTAACCTCATTGATAGTAATGGTCACAAAGGCCTTATCAACTTCGGTAGAAGTATCAACATCTGATAAAAAACATACATCCAATTATACTGACTAACATCCACAACTACAATCTTCCCACATTTGTCTGCTGGTTTTATAACTAAATCAGTATTACAACAAACTATACAGGGCTTCACACTCCTCTGAATTTATATTATAGTATTTACAAGAACTACTGTTATTAAAAAAAAAATCTCATAAATGTCTTGTTTACATATAGCATGAAATGTTTTAACTGTTGGTATACTCAAGGGTATAAAAGTGCTAGACCTTTTTAAATACTTATTTTCACACACAGATTCAGTCCTATATAACAATTTAAGATCTACATTCCGAACAAACATTCTTAACTCAGTCAAAAGTTCATTAAGGTCTCTTTCAAAAGAAGATATGAAGAACAGACCCTTACCTAGCAGCTTAATCTCAAATTCATTTAGAATATACTTTGATAAATTAACAATGATAGGACTAACATCAATTAAGTCCTTTGTTTCTTGCTCCAGAGAGCACCACAGCACTACCACCCCAGCACTACCGGGCTACAACTCATACCACATGTTTCGGCCACAGAACACGGATGAAACACAAAAGGAGGGGGTGTATCCATATTCATCACGGATACCTACACCTCTAGGTTAGTGGCACAGCATGATACCTCTGCGATCATCCATATGCAACTAACATCGGGCAAATCTGCAATGCAAATTGTGGCCTGCTACAGATCACCCTCCATGACCCAGGACAACCACTCCACCTTTCTGGAGACACTGGAAAACAGGAAGGTCCTACCGAACCACCCTGATATTGGGCGATTTCAGTTACCCTACGATTCACTGGGAAAACTACTCAAGTACAAATTCCCAGGCCCGGCGCTTCCTGGAATTCATCAACTCAAATGCCCTGGATCAGCTGGTAAACTCCCCTACCAGAGGTGAAAAAAATTGGACCTGGTCATCACCAACATGGGCAACAGGTGTTCCACACTGGAGGTCAACCCGTCACTGGTTAGATCAGACCATAAACTAGTCGCTCTGGATGCCCATACCCCACCACCACACCCAACTAAGGAAATCAAAGTAAAAAACTTTTCTAAAGCAAACTTCACCTTACTTAAGACAGAGGTGGTAAGTTTCACAGCCTCCACGCTAAAGGATAATACTGTCCAAGATGCAGAAACCTTTACAAATGCACTCTATGAGCACCTACAAGGATGCATGGATCATGCCATCCCTAGCAAAACCAAGACTCACTCCTCTAAGAGAAGGAAACCAGTTTGGTGGACCCCTGCAATAAACAGGCTATACAACAGAAGGAGGAAACTAGTTCAGAAAAAAAAAGCAAATCCCAAGAAGGAAAGACATCCCTGATCAGTATCAGTAAGAAACTAAGGTCCCTCATGAAATCATCCAAGGCTAACTTTGAAAGAAAAATTGCCAAGGATTCAAAAGATAACCACAAAGCCTTCTTTAGCTATGTTAAGAATCTAAGTGGTAACTCGCATATATGTACTGAACTAGAGCAAAATAGCACAAAATATACTGAACATACTGATATTCCCAACATCCTGGCAGATAGATTCACCCCCCCCTCACCTCCAAAAGGGCCCACAACAATACCGGAAAAGTGTAGTGTCCCAAAAATCACAAACGCACAGGTGAAAACAGCCCTTTCAAAAGCCAAAAACACAGCGCCAATAGGACCAGATGGTGTCCCAGGCTGCATCTTGCACGAACTACAGAATGAACTAACCCAACACCTAAACACGCTGTTCAACCTCAGCCTCTCCACAGGCTACATGCCCACAGAATGGAGCACAGCAACGGTTATTCCTCTCCACAAAGGAGGGGCCACAACTAACCATGGTAACTACCGCCCCATAAACCTGACTAGCCTGGTCTGCACGGCTTTGGAGCGCATCATTATGGAACTCATTAACAAAGACATTGGTAACCTCCAAACACTTAACCCAACCCAGTTCGGCTTTGTTAAGGGCAGATCATGCCTACTAAACCTGGATGACTTCTTCGAGACAGTCACCAAGGCCATAGATGAGGGAAAGGTGGTTCACACAGCCTACATTGACTTCGCCAAGGCTTTCAACACCATTCCCCACTTGGGTATTACAGAAAAACTCACCAGCCTGAACATAAACCCCTATGTCACGAGATGGGTTGCCAACTGGCTTACAGATAGAACTCGCACAGTAAGAATAGCAGGCTCCAGGTACGACTCTAAACCAGTCACAAGTGGTGTCCCGCAAGGCTCGGTCCTGGGACACCTACTGTTCGGCATATACTTTGCAGATGTACAAGCAAACACAGGAGGACTATGGCTAACCAAGTTTGCCAATGACTGCAAACTGGGAGCCATAATTGACTCTCCAGCTGACACGGACATCCCCCAAAAGGGCCTTACTGAGACGGACACCTGGTGTCAAAGTCATGGCCTCAAGCTAAATGCCAAAAAAATGCATAGTCATCCCATTTGGGAAAAACAAAACACCCACGAATTACCACACAGGTGGCACCCCCTTAATACAGAAGAGGTAATAAGAAATCTGGGGACCTATGTAGATAGTAATCTCTCCTTTGACAATCATATTGCCAAAGTAGTTAGGAAATCCTTCTATGTGGCCCATCTAATTACTAAAGGGTTTGCATCTAGAAATAAAGAGGTTATAGTGCCCCTCTACTCGTCACTCATTAGACCCATCATAGAGTATAATGCCCCATTTGTGATGTACCTCACAAGACACTTCCAACAGCTGGAAAGACCACAAAAGTATCTCACCAAGAGGATTACTGGCCTCAAACATATGTCCTATGCAGCCCGACTGAAAAAACTCTGGCTGTACTCAGTGGCATATCGCTTACTCAGAGTTGATCTCTGCCTGACTTACAAAGCCATGTCCAACTCAGAACTGATGGACATGCTCCACCTAAAAAAAATCCAAGTCATTGCGAGCCATGAGCTCTAGTGAGCTAATCCTCGCCACAACAATAAATAGAACATTCTGGAGGGATAGATTCCTGTCACAGAGACTCCCCATGCTTTGGAACAAAATTCCAAATTACATCAGGCAGAGCCCCCCACTAACACTCTTCAAAAGAAACCTTGATGAGCGGATGGGTAACAGAAAATACACCCCTGGGATCACTTCATTGGCTCTGCTTGACAGAGGATTAGTTAATTAATCAATGGGGTGGCGAAAGCCGACACACTCTGGCTAGGTTTATAAATAGGTTACTGTGGTTAGCTCGCTTGTTTCCCTTTCCTTTATTGGATAGACTTAAAATGGCCATTCAAGGCAGTTAATCTAGTATTCACTTATGAATCCTTACTTTTACAAAAATATTATGCAAAACAACTTCAGCACAATTTAAGTAATGTGCTGTGGTGCATAAAAATGAAAAAAAAATAGATAACCATAAATATAGTCTGCAATGGCTTATGGCCTGTTCCCACAATACAATAGGAATGTTTCCTATGGCATTCTGTAAATGCTCCTGATCCATAAGCAACTGTTATACATTCCTGCAGAACCACCACCACCATTCTTGGCTGGCATGATTTGCAGTTTGGCAGATGTCTTATCAAAATACTGCAATGCAGATATTTCAGTTACTACATGCTTATGCATTTTTGTCTAAGCCCTTTTCTTAATGCATACTCCAGTGCTATGTTACAGGACAATAATTTCATTAATGGCAAAATTATTTCCAGCACTTTCAGAATAAACTTCGAATGGTTAAGTATTAATCATAGAAATTCCATGACAATTTTGGCCTCCGGTTCAGGCATCTGGACTATGGCTCTTTCTCAAAATTTGGTTTTAAATCTTCAAACAATAAAATGGGACCCACCTATCTCAGCTCCATAACTCATATCACACGTAATTTTATTCTGTTTGGAGTTATTCTAATCCTTTTCAGCAGCTCAGTCCTTGTTGTGATCCCATGCCAGTAAGTTATCAATTATATTAACAACATCATTAAGACTTTCAACTTCTCTGTGCAGTCACTCCCTGTAACACAAATGGAAGTCTTTTCTGTCCCCATCCACAAGCAAATTAAAAGCAAACAGCTTGGAAGCTTCCTCAAGACACTTCAGTTGCCAAAGTCCCCATGCAGCTTCAAGCACAAAAACTAATTTGCTTCTGAATTGACAGAAACTACTTTATCAGTTGTATGAAGTAGGAATTTGTTTTGTAGCTTTATTAACATCTTCTTGATTTACGTGAAATTAATTTTGTCTGGTTTGCTTACAGTAACCATACTGTTAACCCATTCTATAGGCTGTATTTACTTCTAAAGCACACCCATTTGCAGCATGCAATTTAACTCTCAGTTCTAGCACTTTCCTTGCTGTTTAAATACAATGCATTTCTAGCAAACAGCCACAGCCAGAAAACAGACCTTCAAAGTAATAAAATCAGTCTGCGTATTTTGTAAATCCCCAAGTTAACTATGAATTCACAATGTGAATTCTTTTAAACAAGCCAAGCTTTTACCAATCCAAACAAAAACCAGTAAGTATTGGTGGTCTAGCCATAATGTTAACTATCTGGATTAGAATCATATTTCTTATTGTTATATTCACATACATGTACTTTCTGAACCTTCTGTTTTATGCAATGCCCAAAATATGCAGAAATTTACATAAAAATGGATTCAGGCTGTCCTCTTTCTGACCTAGTGCTTTGAAGGTTTGAAAAAAAAAAAAGAAGTTATGTACTCACCATAATGTTCCATGTTTGTAGTCCATCTCACCCTTCATTCTTATGGGATCGGAGCCGATCCTTGGCTCCGACTTGGCCTATTTACAAGTTGGAAGTCTTCTAGTTGGCTCATGGCTAGGTAGGTATCCCATGGTGCACCAGTACAATTCCCAGATCTTGTTTGCTGCTAACTAGGAGTGATAATAACAAATATACAAAAGAAGCCAATACTAAAAGGTCTCCATAAAAAAAGATAATGATATTTTTCTGTCTCCAGGTACTTCCAGGATGGGGGTAGGAGGATGGGTTCATAAGAATGAAGGGTGAGATGGACTACAAACATGGAACGTTATGGTGAGTACAAAACTTCTTTATGTTCTGTAGTCCTATCTTACCTTCATTCTTACATATGGGACAGCGTCCCTAGCACCTTATTCTTGGGCGGCTCAAGGAAAAATACTCCTGAGTACTGTGGAATCAAATGATGCTCTATCCCTGGAGGTTAAATCCAATTTGTAATGAGTAATAAAAGTGTGAGGGGTAGCCCACATTGCTGCTGCACAAATATTATCAAGTGGGACCCTGGCTTGAAAAGGCTGCAGAGGTAGACTGAGATCTGGTGGAATAAGCCTTGATTGTAAAGGGTAAAGGTCTACCCTCCGAGTTGCAAACGTAAGCTATACAGCTAAAAATTCGAGTGTTACTTTGGAAACTGGTAAGCCTGACCTGGATTCGGAGAAGGAAATAAATAACTGATCTGATTTCCTGATTTCCTTAGTCCGGTGCAAATAAAAACGTAATTGTCTATGGACATCCAGCTGATGAAACCTGTATTCAGCTGTGTTGGAATGATTTGGAAAGAATACCGGAAGTTCTATGGATTGATTCAAGGTGGCATGGGAACAGACCTTGGGGACAAAGGAGGGATGAGAATGAAGGGACACCCTGTCTTTCTGAAAAATCAGGTAAGGGGGTTTCACAGACAATGCTTCTAACTCTGACACCCGTCTGGCCGATGTGATAGCCACCAGAAACAAAGTCTTCCAAGACAGGAATTTCAAAGGGGATGAACGAGAAGGCTCAAAGGGCGGAGAAGTTAATTTGGATAACACAAAATTTAAATCCCATGAGGCAATGGGTTCTTGAAAGGGGGGGGGGTCTTAACAAAGTGGCACCTTTAAGGAAAGTTTTGCACAGCCTATGTGACATAAGATTAGAATCTTAAAAGCCTAGATGAAAATTTGAAATCACTGCCAATTGAACTTGGATGGTGGCAGCCACAGATCCCTGGTGAAAATGCTCAGACAGGAATTCCAAAACCACTGGCATGGAGGCAGTGTAAGGGTCAATATTCATTTTCTCCGCCCAGATAGAGAATCTTCTCCATTTACTGGAATATAGTCTCCTACTGGAAGGTTTATGAAAAGACGTAAGGATATGAATCACGGAAGGTGAGAAGTCATGAACCCTGACTAGGAATGAAACTGGAGCAGCCACGCTGTCAAATTGAGGGTGTGTAAGGAGGGGTGAAGCGAACCTGACGTGAGTCAACAGGGCTGGAACTGGGTCCAAAATCCAAAATCCAAGGATCGTCTAGGAGAAGAGGCCTGAGGAAGGGGAACCAAACCTGACAAGGCCAGTAAGGAGCAATGAGGATCAGTTTGCTTCCCAGCCGTTTCGCTTTCTGAATAACCTTGGGAATGAGAGGAAAGGGAGGAAAAGCATACAGGAGACCCATGGGCCAATTGTAAATGAGTGCGTCTCTCGGTGATTCCCCCGGAGGGGGGATGAGGGATAAGTAGCTGCTGCATTTGGCACTGATTGGGCTGGCAAAGAGATCGCAGCAAGGCTGTCCCCAACTGTAGAAAATCTGTTCTGCTGTTTCCTGTTTCAGAGACAACTCATGAGGCATCAGGATTGCCCGGTTGAACTTGTCGGCTATCACGTTGGTTGTCCCTGGAATGTGCACTGCCACCAGAAAACACTGGGAAGATATCTCCCATTTCCAAACTCGCATGGCCTCTCGACAGAGTGGGTAAGATCTGGTTCCGCCCTGTTTGTTGATATACCATACTACCAACATGTTGTCTGATTGTACTGCAATAGTCCCCAGTGGTAGAAGGTCATGAAGTGCCTGCAACGCCAGAAGCATTGCCCTCATCTCTAGAACACTGATATGCAGGTGAGCCTCATGATCTTGCCATGTCCCTTGTACAGTCCTGCCTAGATAATGCCCCTCCACCCTATCTGTGAGGCATCCGTGGTCACAGTGGCAATGGGTTGGTGAGGAACAAATGAAGTGTCCTTGGCTAACTGATTGGGTAGAGTCCACCAAAGGAAGTCCTTCTTGCAAGAGTCTGTCAGCAGAATGTGATGAGATAATGGTAGGTGCTGAAAGGACCATTGGGACGACAGGAGTCATTGAAGAATCCTCATGTGTAGTCTGGCTAGTGGCACTAGTAATATAGTGGAAGCTATGGTCCCTAGAAGCTGCAGAATAATCTTAGCTTTGAACTTTTGTAAGGGGAGAAGATGGTGAATTTGAATAACCAGATTCTGTGCCCTTTCTCCAAGAAGACGAGCCAACATGTCTACTGTGTTTATCTCTGCGCCTATAAAAATCACAGATTGAAAAGGTAATAAGGCAGATTTTTCCCAATTTATAGAAATTCCCAGCTGGGCACAAAGCTGAATGGTAGCGTCCCGGGTCTGAAGGAGTAGATGCCTGATCAGGGCAGTCAAGAGCCAGTCATCCAGATACGGAAACACCTGGAATCCTCAACACCTGAGGTGAGCTGTCACTACCACCATACACTTGGTGAACACCCTGGGGCTGTGGTGAGACCAAAGGCAGAGCACGAAACAGGTAATGACTGGCTCTCAGCTGGAAGTGTATATGACTCCTCGACACCCTGTCCATTTTTATGTGGTAGTAGGCGTCCTGGAGATCTATTAAGCACATCCAATTGTCTTTCCCTAACAACGGGAGGATAGACTGCAGTGTCACCATCTGGAACTTGGCCTTTTTTACTGATTCGTTCAATTTGCTGAGCTCCAAAATGGGCCTCCAGTCCCCTGTACATTTTGGCACTAAAAATAATCTGGAGTAAGTTCTGGATCCTATTTGGTCTGCTGGGGCGGTTTGGATGACTTTTTTTGACAGCAGCTTGTTGACCTCCACAGTTGCCTGAACCCTGTGATTGGGTGGAACATCCAGGATCCTCTTGGGAACAAAAGGTGGAAGAGAAAAGGGTATGACATAACCTCTGGTAATAATTCTTTATACCCACTTGTCTTGAGTGATACCCATTCAGGCTTCTGGATAAAAAAAACGTGACCCCCGACCGGCTCCAGAGAAGCACAGTCAGGCCCCACATCAGGAGCGCTGGTAAGGTCAGCCCCGAAAGGAATCGTGACCTCCCTGGTTCTGCGTCCGCCCCTGCCTCTAGGGCAATGTCTACCATTTCCTCCTCCTCCTCTGCCTCTGGAGAAGTCACCCTGTGCATCCTGGAAAATCCCCTGGGACTTCTTGAACCACATTTTACCGCCCCTCTGACTCTTACGATATGGTCTAGAGGGAACAGTGAAACGTACTCCCATGGCAGTTTTTTTTCTTGCTCGCACCGGGTGAGAGTGTCCTTTAAATGGGTCCAAACAATGAGGAACCGTTGAAGGGGGCGTTGGTAAAGGTAGACTTGAATGGTTCCGCAAAGTTACACAAACGCATCCAGGAATGATGCCTTAGGGAAATTCCTGAACCCGCTGCTCTACTCGCTTCATTGGCTGCATACGAAATAAGCCGCATGGACAAGTTGACGATAGAATTCAAGGTGGACAACTGGGCAGACACCTTGTCAGGGACTCCCTCAGTACATGTGCCTTGTAGAGAATCTCCTAATTCTTAAAGGAGTTCTCTCTGAAGCCTCATGAAGTGAATAAGGTAGTTCAGCGATCTACGGGTAAATGCCGCTGAAGAGAAGATATGCTTCCCACATCTGTCCATCGTTCGAGACTCCTTATTCGACGGATGGACAGAAGAATAAGTCTCAGCTAGCTCCTTCTTAGTAGCCGCCGCCACCACCATGGAATCTAAGGGAACACCTTTACATAAAAAATCTTTTTCTGGGGGTGCAGAAAGAAACTTATTCGGTCTTCTGGGGACTGGCTCCATGGCATCAGGAGTATCCCACACATTTTGACTAACTAGCTCCATCAGTTCGAAGGGTGGTGACACCCAAGAGGCTCAAGGTTGAGACCTGAAAACCTTCAGGTACACTGACTCCTCATCAGAAGGGGTGATAGTGAGCCAGCCGCACCTCTGTTTAAGGATTTCCATGATGTCTACGAAGGAGACATCATCAGAAAATGACTTGGGGGACCCTTATGACTCCTCAAGGTCAGTGTCAGAGGTCAGAGACTCATCCTGGGAGTCTACATGCTTCCTCTTACATGTCCTCTTCCATGGGGGCTCCTCAGAAGGATATTCCAGGGAGGTCTCGGAAGTATGGAGGCCACTGGCCAGTGGCTCCTGAAGCTGGGGATCTCTGCTGTCCACAGAGAGAGTAGGAGCTGAGACAGAAGTAGGTGCCTTAGGGGGAAGAGTGTCAGTACCCCTGGTAGGAGCTGAAGATCGGGACAGCACAGTCCTCATCATCTCGAATGCCAACCTCTCCAGCTCCGAAGACCTCCCCGGCTCCGAGGAGACCAAGGATGCCATTGGCTCTGAGACAGACGTAGGATCTGAGCTCACCCTCGCTGACGCGCCAAGAGTTTTGCTTCCTGGCATCCCTGTTGGGGCCGACCGGGGAGCTTCTGCTCCTAGACACCACGGACGGCACCGAGAGTGTCGGAGCGGAACCCGGCTCCGAAACAGTCACAGAGGGAGCTAGAGCTGAGGGTTCCACCAGTGGTGCCAAACACTCCGACTCCGAAAGACCAGCATTGCTCGGAGGAGGAATGATCGAAGGGGGCTTAATAGACTCAAGTGCTCTGGAGCTGACTGGGTCGGAGCCAACAACAATTTAGGTAAAGCAGATGACTTCAACAGTCTCAGCACTACCCTCTCCACATCTTCTTCTGATAAACTCCTGGAAGACCTGGAAGACAGAGTAGGAGAGCGGGATCTCTGCAGATTTGAAGACTTCAATATTGGGGAGGTAGAGGATCTATAGAACGGCTCTGAGAAATACTCCCAGCGGTTGGCTCCGAGCTACTTGGGGCCGATCCTGTAATCACAATAGTACTCTCAATCGGCATCGAGCTTTGTGGAGCAGATTAGACAGTGGACTTGTTTGATTTAGTGACTTTAAGAGGTGGCTCCTAGACACCACACAGTGCTGAGGAGGGCCTCTTAGAGGACTTAGACTTTTCCTTTTTAGATCCCTGCGATCTAGAAGAGCTAGACAGATCTTCCTCAAAGGAAGGTTTAAGAAGACATTTTAGGATGAGCTTATTTTTTCTTTCTTGCAACACCGTAGCACTGAAAGAGTGGCAAAATAAGTAAGTTTCCTGTAAATGGATGGCCCCCAAACAGTAAATGCAGTTACTGAGGCCATCCGTTATGGACATCTTCTGTGAGCATTTAATAAATTTCTTAAAGCCAGATGGCTTATGGTCCTTACTTTCTTTAGACATTCTCACAGAGATGAGCACACACACACACACACACACACACACACACACAGAAAAAAGGAGAAGGAGGACTAGGTCCTCTAATTTAAACGGGCCTAGCCATGCAGGAAAGAGAAAGACACCACAAGTACTAGGTCCTCTAACTTAAACGGGCCTAGCCTGGGCAGGAAGGGAAACGGAGAAACTAGGTCTTCTAACTAAAACAGACCTAGAGAGTTACAATAAGCAGAGAAGTTCACACACGCTCAAACAGAATACTCAGCAAGGAAACAGAACCTAGTTGGGTCTATATTAGAACACCGAACATTCAAAATGTCGAGTGTTCTAATATCGAACCCTAGCAATCGAAAAAAAAAAACATTGAACATTCGGAATAGCAAATTTTTTCCTAGGGAAAAAAATTTGCTGTTCCAAAACACATACACACAACACAAGCACACCAAACAAACAGCAATCCACGCACATACACCTAAACTCGTACATCTAACCCTACACTAAACTATACATAACACCACTAACTATCCACTTACCTTAATCCAAACCCTAACCTAAGGTCCGTCACTATCGCACAGTCACCTCACCCGCGCCCTAACCCTAACTCACCTAACCCGCCCTAACCCACACGTCCACACAATCGCACACTTACATGACCCGCACCCTAACCCTAACTCACCTAACCTGCCCTAACCCACACATCCACACAATCGCACACTTACCTGAACCCGACCCATAACTTTCTACCAGAGCGCTGAAAATACCGAAGCAACAGAAACGGACAACCAAATTCTTTCCCTAAGAAAGAATCTGGTTTCCTGTTACTTCGATATTTTCAGCATTCGCTGAAAACGGGTCGATATTAGAACACCCAACATTTTAAATGTTCGGTGTTCTAATATAGACCCACCTAGTTCAGTTAACAACAGTAACCAATGAAGCTAGCGGGAATCCACAAAAAACTCAGACTTATGACTAAGGAATTAAACAGAAACTCATTCTCTGTTAACAACAGTAACAATTTAACAAGCGGGAATCTGCAAAAAACTTGACTTACGCCTACAAAAAACACACAGTCTAACAGAGCGCAAAAGACACCTACAAATACTAAGTGTTTTAAGAAACACGAAAACCAGCACACAGGATACCAATACTAAGAAGCCAAAAGGCCAAAGATTGCACCAAATGGCGTAATTATAGAGACTAACTATTCTAAATTGCAAACTACGCTAACTGCGACTAAACAATGATACAACAGTTTTTGACTAAAACAGTCCAAAAATGTTCGAATAAATTTAAGTAAATGCAAAACTTAGCCAGAGCCAAAGAGAAGCACAACCGAACTCGTCGAAGTGGCAAACAAGATCTGGGGATTGTACTGGTGCACCATGGGATACCTACCTAGCCACGAGCCAACTAGAAGACTTCCAGCTTGTAAATAGGCCGAGTCGGAGCCGAGGATCATAAAAAAGAATACTGAGTTTCCCTGTCAGATCTCCAAGTCATTTTCTGTTTGTGTTTTCCTGTACTATGTCTATATTGCACACAGTTCACACCAAGCTCTTCAGCACAATTTGTGCTCACCAAGGACTTACATTCTTTACTCTGCTCTAATATATACAATCCTTTGCAACTATAAATTTGTTTCTTCCATGTTAAACAATTTAGTAAAAAGAAATGTCTGCCATGGCTTAATAAAGGCTTTATTGCTAACAGATGTTTGTCATGCTTATAACAATACCTGCTGCACAAGACTTTCTCAGCACCATATCTGACTGTTTTTCATTTAAGACACAGCCATCACAGTTGACCTTCATTCATTTTCACTTTTATTGTCTTACAAACCACTCTAAATAACATCCAGCACTTCAGCAAGCTTTTCAAATTGTCATGAGGTAATTTCATCTGCTCAGCACACATCCAGTGCTTTACTTAATGTTAACATTTTCTCTGCCCTTTCTCTGATCATTTCTGATAAAACACACAATTCTGTCTCACATTAATGGAACTACAAATTCAACATATTTACAGCCCTTGGCTCAATAATTATGTATGCATTATCAAAAATCTGCTGGGCATTTTGACCTCATGAAGTATAAATGTGAATAAATGGCAAATTCGTTCTTGGACTACAACATCTATGAAACATTTGTCTCATTACCGCAAAATTGATAATTATTTCCCCTCAAACATCTAATGTGTTATACACTTTAAGGAATTTTTGGTCTGTGACATTCAGACATGTAAAACATTTTACCTTGTCAGTTTTCTCTGAAATTTCATTCACATTCAGATAAAAATGAAAACTCTGGAACAGGTTTCTTGTTCTCAGAAAAAATACCCTGAATGAGAAGTTTACCAGCCAGATGTAGCTGAATCATTTCTCAGCCGAATGAGAAAATGACTTACCTGCAATTATTTTTACAGTATGTACTATTTTATGTTACATGCAGAACTGTTTTCTCACTAATGGCATTCAATATCAAATTTATTTGCACTGTCAAGTAACATTGTGCATATCAGTATAGCTGACTTATTGCCAGAGACTATGCATGTTGCTAGTTTCATGAGGAGGTACTTCAGACTACCCCATAAAATAGGAAATCTGACAATATGATACATAACTTAAAAATTGCTGATGAAGTCTATATATAATAACAAAAGCACTTAATCTGGTTTATTTACTTAATTTAAAGTCACCTTGCTTACTGTCTATATTGAGAGCTCCTCCTTTACCTCAAATTTTTAAAGCTAAGTTACATTTTGGTTGCAGCATTGCTTGATTTTGGAATATGATACATAAGTTATCAGTTTCTTGAACCTACACTCTTATGTTACATAAGATACTACCGACCGTGAAAGCCTCATTAAAAGCAAAGAATAAGAAAATACTATTTGTTCTGAGATACTCACCCAAACAACAGCACTCAACAAGAAGACTCTTCAGCAACATAAATTGCTATCATTGCCATTTACCATCCAGCCTTAATATCTGTCTGACAATAAACAGCAACTATCCCCTGCTTGTGCATAGTACGGTGCAATAGTAATATAATCTCATGCTATCTAACCTACACAATAACAATAAACTGTAAATATAAAATAGATTTTCCGCAATACAATTTGATGTGCTGTGAATGCTACAAGTGAAAAGATACACTAACATGAACAGATTTTGCTAATTCTCCTTGCTAAACAGTGCTTTCTGACAAATTAACATCCACATTTACACACTAAGTGGAAGCTAGATATAAAAATTTACTTTGCCAGCTCACTGGTGCATGAGCACGTTATCCACCTGGTGCACTGATGACCTGTGCTTAATCAGCCGGTGTTCAAGCCAAGAGGATGAGGGCAATGAAGAGCTGATGCTTTTGTCAGTAGTGGGGATAGGGGTTTTCCTCTCATCAGCTGCAAGTAAACCACTCTCCCCACATGCAGGCTGCAGAACTGCAGTAAGAGCGGTAACACTAAAATATGCTGAGCAAGTACTTTACTAAGGATACAGGCTTGGGTGACAAACCAAACATCAGCTTGTATTTCAAAGCCACTCTATACCACCACAACCCTCATACAGTAAACGGAACTACTAAGGAAACAGAAATACCACAAATCATAGCATGACAACTGTATTTATCATTCGTCTCATCCCTGATAGTGGAAATGAGTGATTCATGGGGGCCTAACATCAAAAAAGTGGCACAGTGCTGGATGCAAACAAAAAACTGTCTGTACAGTGTCAAGTACTCACTTAGAAGGATTCCAGCAAATAGACCAAACTGGAGATAACGCTCCAGATGGTCGTTCAATTTTCACTTTTTCTTCACCGTTCTTATTTCGTATACTGACGATCCCACTGAACATTCCCAAAGCCAGGTACTGGCCATCATTCGTCCAGCTATAGTGGGGGAAAAAAGCAAAAAAGAGTATCAGGATCAGTACAATCTTTATCTTACAATGTTCAGAGAAAGTGGTGCACATAACAAAACTGCTGGGAAGAAAAGTAGAAGTACATGTGTACAGACTTGTGGAAATGGGAGAGATTTCTAAGTCCAATTTAGTCACAGCTGAGCAGACAAAACAAATATGTTCCCTTTAAAACAGTTTTCATGGAAAAAGGCCCTCTGCAGTAAGTACCTGTTGTGATTTCTTCTTTGACATTCCCATCTCATAACAGTTATCAACAGTTCTCTAAGCCCTATGCTCAGGAGCACATGCATCTCATACTAATGCATATCATAATGTCATGTGTCAAGCTAGTAGGGCTTGCTCAACCCTTGCAATAAATATTTCAAACCAATGCTGGAGAAAGTGCAACCTAAACAATACAAGCAATAATATAAAATTACATACTTGCTGAACTTAGAGGAAAATCCATACAAAGCTGCTGGACAAAAAGGATACCCAAACAAAGAAGAATGACAGGAAAGTACTAAGCATTCACCACTGATGGCCTTCTTGTATATCAGACTCCAAAGGCTGTTTGCAATAGGGAACTGCTGGGAAGAATCTAAAAAATAAAACTTAAACCTCAATGACAGGCCAGAAATGCAGAAAGGCCAAAATACAAGGACTCGGACTCCTGAAGAAATGAGGTGGCAAGGGAACCTTAGCTCTTGGAATCACAGGTAAAGCAATAATGCTTGATGAAGGTGTGAACAGGTGGCCAGGTGTCTGAGGCACTAATGTCTGTTATGGGTACATTCAGTATTTTCTAACATAGGCAGACAGCTGCCTAGGGGCAAAAGTCAATGCAGCTTGCAACCCAAATGGGCAGAGCATGCTCAGGTACAGTAAGATGTTCCTTTCATGGAGCAAAGGATAAATAAAACAACTAGTTTGACTTTCTCATCTCATGTAACTTCTTAAAGCTGCTGTCTGCTGTGGATTCTGTAACCCTAAATGAAACAGTAGGTTACTAGATTGGTTTAAGGACAGCTTTGTGACAACTTTCAGGAAAAAAATATGGGTAAGTCCTAAGGGACATCAGACTGTTCTTCACAGGTAATGAAATCAAGTGTACAATTTAATGTCATTTGACAAGTCTAAATGTCTTTATCTTGTATACTATTTTCTCATAGACTTCAAGAATTTTGAATATTTTAACTGCAAGAGGATGCTTAATCCATCAGACTGGATATTGTTATATATTTTTCTCAAGTGGAAAATGTAAGCAAAGATTTTCAAACAAAATAGGATCAGACATTGCCCCATCTACAGATTAGGCAGACACCTCCTCTACAAAATTAGTAAGACATTTACAGAGTGTAATGTAAAATGCAATCCAAAGGGCCACATATACTTTCCATAAAGGATTTTATTTAATGAACTTTTAACATGTACTATGGAACTCCACTTGTCTATGATCAAAAGCAACTATTACATAGGTAATTAATATTCAATTTTTTGATCTACCTAAAACACAAATACACACATATATATTACCTCCTCTCATTTCAAAGAGCTCACTTAAATATAACCCAATATTTCAGATCAATCCAATGAGGTCATTAATTCATATCATCATTTCATGCCCTATCCATGGTCACTTATCAACTGCATCATTAATTAAAACACCACTGCATACTCTTCCCAAACCCATCTGAGCCACAGTCATTAAGCTTACTACTGCTTAAAATGCACTCTGATTGTTATATGTATATGCAGCATTTATCATCCACTCCTGTTAAATACTGTTCATACAGATCAGATTTACATTCAATTCAGATAATTCTGTTAACCCAATCTCATAAAGGAAATGGGAGCACACCCACTCTCCTTGTTTACATTTCTATCAATACAATAACCATTTCAGGTCAGTATATTTTGATTTTTTCAATACTCTAGGCAAGAAAATCTTATATGAGTGTAATGCAAAATCCATATTCAAACAGCCATTCACTTAATAACATTCTCTCTGCAAATGAGCGAGGGCTTCCCCTCCACCACTCCACATTCAAATTGGAGTAAAAAATTTCTGGTAAACCACTGAGGATTACAATCAATCAATAATGCCACACATTAAAGGTTCATACTTCTTATTGTTCAGAATATGCATGTTGATGCAAAATAAGAAGTTATGTACTCACCATAACGTTCCATCTGAGTAGGTGACTTCATTTGTCTGCAACCTTTGGGTCTTGGATCCGAACTCGGATCCGAGCCGGCAACTTATTTCATAGCTTAGAGATCCGAGCTCCTAGCTCCTCCCCTTACCCATAATCCCCTGCCAACCCTGACTGACCTCAGATCAAGTTTGCCCGTATACAAAAAAGCCGAAGGCTAATACATCCCAAAGGATATAATAGAAGGACATACAGGAACAAGAAAATGTCTGAGGGCCAGGGGGAAGGAGGGGGGATGGTTGCAGACAAATGAAGTCACCTACTCAGATGGAATGTTATGGTGGGTACATAACTTCTTAATCTGAAGTAGGTACTTCATTTGTCAGCAACCTTTGGGACAGAGTCCCCAGCTACCTGAATCTTGGGTGGCCATCATGGAAGGATGTTCCGGAGCACTGCAGAGCCAAAGGACGCTCTCCCTCTGGAGGTAATGTCCAGCTTATAATGGTTGATAAAGGTATGAGATGAGGCCCAAGTGGCCGCGGAACAAATATCATCCAGTGGAACTCTAGATCTAAAGGCTGCAGAGGCAGATACAGAACGAGTAGAGTGCGCATGAATTCCCTGAGGTGCAGGCCTCCCAGAAGTGTCATAGGCCAAGAGAATACACTGTGAGATCCATCGTGACAAAGTGATCTTAGAGACAGATTTACCCAGGTTAAATTTGGAAAAGGAAATGAACAACTGGTCGGATTGCCTATGACCAGCAGTCCTGTGAATGTAGAAGCGCAGTTGTCTGTGCACATCTAAGGAATGAAGTTTGTATTCTCCCTTGTTCTGATACTTAGGGAAGAAAACTGGTAGGTTAATGGACTGATTGATATTGGCCTCTGAAGTCACCTAGGGAAGAAAAGAAGTATTGGTCCTGAGGTACACTCTATCCTGATGAAAGGCCAAGTATGGGGGTTTCACACAAAGGGCCTGAAGCTCGGAAACTCTTTTCGCCGAAGTAATAGTGACTAGGAACGCCATTTTCCAAGAAAGGTACTTAAGATCGACCGAGGCAGCTGGTTCAAAAGGGGGAGCTGTCAAGGCCTGTAAAACTAGAACTAAATCCCAAGGGGGAACAATTTCCCTGATAGGAGGTCTGAGCAAGAAAGTACCCTTGAGAAAGGTCTTACACAATTTCGCTGTAATCAAGGGGCCCGATTCATGCCCCACATGGTAATAAAAAATAGCTGCTAGTTGAACCTTGACCGTAGAGCAGCTAGCCCCCTGATGGAACAGACCTGTAAGGAACTCCAAGACAGACGTCAACGGGACTGTGAAGGGGTCTAAGTTATTATTCTCCGCCCAGATGGAGAAGCGTTTCCACTTACTACGATAGACTTTCCTAGTGGAAGGTTTATGTGCTGCTACGAGAATGGCTTTAACCGGTGAAGAGATTCCGGGAGTCCTGACTAGGAGTGGAACTGGAGCAGCCACGCTGTCAGCTTGAGGTTGTCCAGATTCGGGATCGGGAGGTCTAGGGCATGAGATATTAGATCTGGGAGGGGATCTAGAATCCAAGGCGGATTTACCAGGTGAGACCACATGTTAGGGAACCACGTTTGACGAGGCCAGAATGGGGCAATGAGGATCACCCTGCTCCCCAACCGACTGGCTTTCTGTATGAGTTTCAGCATCAGAGGCAGAGGAGGGTAGGCATAAAGTAGACCGGGGGGCCAAGCATGCACCAGAGCGTCTCTCGGAGATTCCCCGACAGGGGGAATTAGAGCGAAGTAGCTGTTGCATTTCGTATTCGAGGGAGAGGCGAAGAGATCGCAACAGGGTTGCCCCCACACGGCAAAAATTTGCTTCGCTACCTGGGGTTGGAAAGGAGGGTGCGGCTGAGTCTGTCCGCCAGTATGTTGGACCATCCCGGAATGTGCGTTGCAACAAGAAAGCGGTTGGTAGAAATCGCCCATTCCCACACTCTCATGGCCTCTCGACAAAGAGGCTAGGACCTGGTTCCCCCGTTTGTTGATGTACCAGACCACTGAGATGTTGTCCGTCTGTATCGCAATAGTCCCTACCGGAAGAAGGTTCTGTAGTGCTCACAACGCCAATAGCACCGCCCTCATCTCCAGGACATTGATATGCAAGGAGGTCTCTGTGTCATTCCACGTGCCTTGGACTGTCTTGCCTGCACAATGCCCCCCCCCACCCGAGGCGAGAGGCGTCCGTGGTCACCATGGCGAGGGGAGGAGACGTGGAGAAGGGACGTCCCATATGGAGATCTGGGGATTGGAGCCACCATACGAGAGCTGTCCTGCATGCCTTGCTGATGGAAATAGGATGTTTCAGGGGGTAACGATGAAACGACCATTGGACTTGAAGGGTCCATTGCAGTACCCTCATGTTCAGACAAGCCAATGGCAAAAGAGTAATTGCTGCCACAATGGAGCCTAGAGCCCTCAGGACCAATCCCGCCGGTGGAGCTGTAGATTGGAGGATGGCCTGTACATGTAGCCTCAGGTTCTGAAGACGTTCCGCGGTCAGAAATGCTAGGAGATTTCTTGTGTCCAATTTGGCCCCTATAAACTCTATCACCTGGGTAGGAGCAAAAGAGGATTTATTCATGTTGATGGTGATGCCCAGCTGGGGGGCCAGCCGGAGGAAGTAGTCCCTCGCTGAGCAAAGTAGATGCCTTGTCGGGGCGGTCAGGAGCCAGTCGTCCAGGTATGGAAACACCTGCATTCCCTGGAGTCTCAGGTGGGCCATTATCACTGCTAATACTTTGGTAAACACCCTGGTGGCTGTGGTGAGACCAAAGGGAAGGGACCCTGAACTGGTAGTAGTGACTGGCTCCTAGCCAGAAGCGGAGAAACCTCCTGGATCGTCTGTCCATAAGTATGTGGCAGTACGCATCTTTGAGGTCTATAGAGGACATCCAGTCGTTCTCCCGCAGTAGGGGGAGAATGGATTGAAGAGTGACCATTCGGAATTTTTCTTTGGTTACCGACAGGTTCAGAAGGAAGAGGTCTAGGATTGGTCTTAAGTCCCCCGTCTTTTTTGGCACCAGAAAGAACCTGGAGTAAAACCCTAATCCGAGCTGGTCTGGGGGGACGGGTTGGATGGCTCCTTTTTCAAGCAGCTGTTGGATCTCTGCAGCTGCTGCCTCCCTCTGAACGGGTGGTACATCGGGGAGGCTTTTGGTTCTGGGGACATGATATATGGGAATTTGGTAACCTCTGGATATGATACGAAGCACCCAGCGATCTGATGTGATGGACTCCCAAGCTGCCAGGTGCTTCGAGAAACGTCCCCCCGACTGCCTCCAGAATGGAGCAGTCGGACAACCCCTCAGGGTTGTTGTGTGGGTCGGTCAGAGAAAGGTTCTCTGGACCCAAAATTCTTCGGGCCCCCTCTGCCTCTAGGGCGGCGTCCTCCTTGTCCTCCTCTGCCACGGAAGGACTGGTTGTCCGGAGTAGGCTGGGAATGTTGCGATTTCCAGAACCACATCTTCTTCTGTCCCCTTTGGTTCTTGGAGAAGGACCTCTGGGGAGTGGAGAAGCGGCCTCCGACAGCAGACAACGTCTTCCCATCCTTTTCGCTCTGGACTAAAGTGTCGCGAACGGTCTTGCCAAATAAGGCAGAACCATCAAAAGGGGCATTCGCAAATGACACCTTAAAGGATTCCACAAAGTCACAATGTCTGAGCCAGGCCTGGCACCTCATGACTAGGCCCGCTCTGCTGACTCTAGCGGCTCCCTCTGTAGCATGGGACAACAACCGCATAGAGGTATTAGATATCGATCTTAGAGTGGCCATGCAAGTGGAGTACAATTGCTTGTCCTCCGCCGACATGGACTCCGGGGGGGAAGCAGCGTACTCTTTGATAAGGTCTCGCTGCATCCTGATAATGTGTGCCATATAGTTCAGAGCCCTTACTGAGAAGGTCGCTGAACTAAAAACCTGCTTCCCTAGGCGATCCATCGAGTGGGACTCTTTGCTCGGTGGATGGACCGAGGGACTCTCCTAAGCCAATTCCCTCTTGGTGGCTGCCGCCGTCAACACGGCATCTACGGGGGGACCCTTGCTCCAGTGGGATCTGTCCGCAGGGGGGGCTCAGAATTCGATCGGGGCATTTGGGAACTGGCTCCACAGTGTCCGGCTCCTTCCATGCCCTGGTGGTAATAAGGTCCACCAGGGGGTCAGCCGGAGGGGACACCCAAGAGGTAGATGGTCCTGCTTCGAATGCCTCCAGGAACACGGACTCATCGGAGGAAGCCTTGGGAACAGACCACCCCCCCCAATCCTGAGCATTTCCATGATGTCTCCAAAGGAGACATCTTCGGGGGGTGACCTAGGGGAGCCTTCCCCTTCATCCAAGTCCATGTCTTCTGTTAAGGACTCGGGGGAGTCCACGTGTCTCCTCTTACACTTGTGCTTATGAGGCATATCCTCAGGGGGGCTGTCCGAGGAGGTCTCACCAGCAATGACCTGTTCCAAGGGAACGACCTGAGACATCGAAGCAGGCTGTCCCTGAGGCCGGGTGATGGAAGCCTGACTCAGCCGAGAGAGAGTGCGGGATGGAGCCGAAGCAAGGGCTGGGGGTCCGGATGCCCTCAACAGAGCCCTCTCCACTGCATCGAAGGCCGAGGGGGAGTCGCTCTCTCTGGGATCCGAAAGTCGACTCCCACTCGGATCCGATGGAGGGATTGGAACCGGAGCCGAGACCATCGGATCCGAAGGACCCGTGTGCTCCGACCCGGACGGAGCCGAAGGCACACAGAATCCCACAGATCCGAAGCTCAGCCCATGGCTCCGAGAGCTCGGATCCGACAAGGAAGGACCCGACAGACTTGAGGGCAGAGTCGGATCCGAAGTACCCGGTACTGTCGGCGCCAACCCACCCCCGGCTCCAACGCTGCCCGGCTCCGTACACTCCGAACCCGAAAAGCGGGTCGGAGAAGGAGCTATCGGGGCAAAAAAAGGTGTTGAAGGTATGAGCACTCCCATCTGCAGCTGGGCCTGGATGAACCTTTGCATCATCCAGTACAAGTCCGCATCCGAAAGGCTGTAGGTAGATCTCAACAAGGCCACCGAGGTGGGCCAGGAGTGCCACCTCGATGACCTCGACGGAGATCGGGTCTCCTCCTCCTCAGGTCCGGAAGAAAAGCAGGGGAATCGGAGCCGAGGAGGAGGAGACCTGGAAGCCGTGGAGGGAGAAGCCCGCTTAGCTGGGGGGGGCCGAAGCGGAGTCCTCGGCCCGCAGCTTGTGGTGCTTCTCCCTCCTTTTCTCCCTCCTGGCCTCCCTCTCCTCCGGTGCTTTAGTGGGAGTTTGAGTCCCAGCCAGGGGGAGGGAGGCAGGAGTGGCTGCCACCGAGGACTGGGGTGGTGCCACGGGAGTACCGGAGGCCGAAGCCGGATCCGGGGGCAAAAGTCCCGCCAGGATCAGCTTAGACCTACGGTCTTTCAGTGCCCTGGGGTTGAAACCCGCACAAATAGAACACCCAGAGGAGAGGTGTTCAACCCCAAGGCACCGAACACACAGAGTGTGGCCATCCGCCGGTGAAAGCTTATGGCCACACTCGGTGCACTTTGAGAAAATAGGCTTTGGGGCCTCCGACATAGTTTTTTTTTTTTTAACAACAAAAAAGATTTAAAACTATGACTAAACTACCTCACACAGACCAGGCCCCAACACACAACAGTCCACACACACACTACACACCAGCGAAGGAGGGGGAGGAATTACACTAAAAAAATACAGGTATACTGACAAAAAGGGAATCTAACCACACGCAAACAGTTAACTATAAATAAAATGTGAAAAATATGGATTTTTAGAACAAAAAAGTTGTCACTTAACTACCACACGCCAGGAGCTCAGGAATCTAGAAGCGTACGCAAGAGCGGCAAACTAGATCTGAGGTCAGTCAGGGTTGGCAGAGGATTTTGGGTAAGAGGAGGAGCTAGGAGCGCAGATCTCTAAGCTATGAAATAAGTTGCCGGCTCGGATCTGAGTTCGGATCCAAGACCCAAAGGTTGCTGACAAATGAAGTACCTACTTCAGATTCTCTTGTTTTAACTTTGTAACTGTACAGAGTAGTAATTGAAACATGTCCCTGATTTGACCCTTTATCCTCCCATTATTTTTGAATTTGTCTAGAATTCTTAAAGAAGTTGAGAGGTATGCTGCTATCTATTTAACAATGCTAAATACTTTACCAATGTTCAAATCAAGTTAAAACACTTTTCCTTCTTTCTTTCTTTCTTTTCTTTTTTTCCTTCTGCAACTGGTAGTAAATGGAGCAAATAAAGCTCTGTGCACTACAAAGAATTTTGATAAGGTCACCAATCACAATCTTTTATGTGTTCTTGACATGGATGTCAAGATTCACCTCTAGCTTCTCTAGGTGAATTTCTTGGCATCCATGTCTGAAACACATAATAAGCTGATTGTGATTGCAGACTTACTCGTAATCCCTTATATTTACTGTATTTATATTAGTATAGCAGGTAGAATATTTTCACAGTTGGTACAAAAATGTAGAATGTTATCAGAATTAGTACACGTTTCAAAAATGGAAGAGGTTCAAAGTTAATATAAACAAAACGTATGTACTTACCATAAAGCTCAACACGTGTTACCTTCTTCCATCTAGCTCAATTAATGGATATATCGGACATGATTGGATAAAAAGCTGGCAACTTTGGGACTTATGGATCCAGGACATAAGCTTCTTCCCCTTTACCAATAATTCCCTTCTATTTTTTCAGTATCTCAGACTGAGTTTGCCTGCCTACAACCCATATATATCTTTACATTTTACAAAGAAGGGAAGAATGGAAACCAAAAGTAAACCAGAAACAGCGTCAATCTGTAGACAGGAAAAGGCAACAGACAGGTCCAATACACTAAATCAAGAGGCACCCATGTGACAATTTGGTAAGAGGGGAAGAAGGGAGGTAAGGTTAAGATGGAAGAAAAATGAGGCACTCCTTAAAATGGAGAACATCGATATCTGTGCAGTGACTGAGACCTGGTTCAAGGCTCCAGACAGCACCCCTGCATTACCAGGCTAGGCCACCTAACCTGGACCGGAACACCAAAGGTAGAGGTGTGTCCATATTCATTAAGGATATCCACACCTCCAGGCTAGTTGCTCAGCATAATGCATCCGAGGTTATCCAAGTGCAACTAACTCTGGGCAAAACTGCAATCCAAATTGTAGCTTGCTACAGATCCCCCACCATTCCCCAGGATTCCCACTCCTCTTTTCTTAATATACTGGAAAATATTAGGGTTCAACCAAACACCCTAATAATGGGCGATTTCAACTATCCCACCATTAACTGGGAAAACTACTCATATACCAACTCCTTCGCTCAATGCTTTTTGGAATTCATAAATTCCAATGCCCTGGATCAACTTATCCACACCCCCACCAGGGGCAACAATATCCTAGACCTAGTCATTACCAACATGAGTGACTGGTTTTCCACACCTGACGTCAACTCCTCGTTGGTCAGATATGACCATAAGCTAATCACCCAAGATATCCACATCCCACCCCCACCCCCCATTAAGGAAATCACAGTAAAAAATTTCTCCAAAGCCAACTTCATGCTTCTTAAGACAGAAGTGGTGAACTTCATGACACCCATTGAGATTGACAATACAGTTACGACTGCAGAATCCTACACAGATGCACTCTATAAGCACTTACACGAGTGCATGGATCATGCTATCCCAAACAGAACCAAGATGCTATCCTCCAAAAAAAAAAAGAAGCCAATCTGGTGGTCCCCTGCCATAAACAAACTACAACAGAAGGAAGAAAGTGTTGCAAAAGAGAGTAAAATCCCATGACTGGAGGAGTTCCCTGTTCAGCCTCAGTAAGAAGCTGAGATCCATTATAAGATCCTCCAAAGCTAGCTACGAAAACAAAATTGCCACTGACTGTAGGGACAACCACAAAGCATTCTATAGCTATGTCAAGAATCTTAATGACAACACCCAGATCTGCTCTGAGTTACAGCACAATGGCATGAAAATGACAGAACCAACTGATATTGCCAATGTCCTGGCAGATAGGTTCAGTGCTAACTTTAGCCCCCTCTCATCCCATAAAGGGCCCATATCTATACAGGAAAAATGCAGAGTCCCTGTAATCACAACTACGCAGGTAAAAGCTGCACTCTCTAAAGCCATAAACACAGCATCCATGGGACCGGACAACATCCCAGGTTGCATTTTACACGAACTTCAGAACGAACTGGTTCCCTAAGCACCATGTTCAATCACAGTCTCACATCAGGCTTTGTGCCCACTAAATGGCACACAGCAACAGTTATCCCACTCCACAAAGGGGGAGCCACCACTGATCCCAGGAACTATCGCCCTATTAGCCTGACGAGCCTGGTCTGTAAGGCCATGGAATGTATCATCATGGAACTCAAAAACAAACACATTGTTAACCTCCAACCTCTGGACCCCACCCAGTTCAGATTTGTGAAAGGCAGATCATGCCTCCTGAACCTGATCGACTTCTTTGAGGCAGTCACCAAACTGTAGATGAGGGTAAGGTGGTTCACACAGCCTATCTTGACCTTGCCAAGGCTTTCAACACCATCCCCCATTCTGGAATTATAGCTAAACTCACTAAACTAAGTATAAATCCCTACATCACAAGATGGGTTGCCAAATGGCTTACTGACAGAACCCACACTGTAAAAGTTGCAGACTCCAAATCTGACTTCAAACCAGTGACAAGTGGAGTACCACAGGGTTCAGTCCTGGGATCTCTCCTGTTTGGTATCTACTTCCCTGTAGTACAGGCTAACACAGAAGGTCTTTGGCTAATGAAGTTTGCAGATGACTGCAAACTAGGAGCCATAGTTGATTCCCCAAATGATGTGTACATCCTACAGAAGGGCCTCACTGAGACAGATGCCTGGTGTCAGAGCCATGGCCTCAAGCTCAATGCCAAAAAGTGCATTGTCATCCCTTTTGGTAAAAACTCTGTACCCATGAACTACCACATAGGCGGCAGTCTACTTAACGCCGAATGTGTGATAAGAGACCTGGGGATCCAGGTGGACAGTAGTCTCTCCTTTGATAACCACATCCCCACAGTAGTCAGGAAATCCTTCTATGTGGCACACCTCATAACAAAAGGGTTCTCATCTAGGAAAAAAAGAGGTCATTGTTCCCCTCTACTCGACACTCATTAGACCCATTAGAGTGTACAATGCCCCTTTTAGAATGCACCCCACAAGACATCTGCAGCAGCTGGAAAGGCCACAGAAGTACCTCACAAAGAGGATTACTGGCCTCAAACAGATGCCTTACAATGACCTTCTCAAAAACCTCCAACTTTACTCTGTAGCATATTGCCTACTCCAAGGTGATCTCTGCCTAACATATAAAGCTATGTCAAACCCAGAGCTGTTGGACATGTTACACCTAAAGAAACCCCAATCCCTCCGAGCTACACTCTCTAGGGACCTAAACCTTGTCACCACAATAAACAGGACATGCTGGAGGGATAGCTTACTGTCCCAGAGACTTCCCATACTCTGGAACAAGCTACCCATCTATGTCAAGCAAAGTTCCTCATTAGCACTCTTCAAGAAAAATCTTGATAAGTGGATGGGAAATAGGAAATACAGCCCGGGGATCACTTCAGTGGCTCTGCTCGACAAGGGCACAGGAAAATAACTTTTTTGGGTGGAGTAAGCCAGGGAACCTTGTTGGCTAAGATTACTTAGGCCCTTGGGCCAATAGCCTAGTATCTACCTATGAACACAGATCAGCATTATGTTAAGTACATAACCTTCATATCCAATGCCTTTTCCATCCACAACTAATGAGACAGAGTCTCAGATACTAAGAACTCCACAGAGGTCCCATGGAAGGATATTCTGAAGAATGGCGGAGCCAAAAAAGCCTGAGACCTAGACTGCAGGTCCAGCTTGTAATGGGAAACAAATGTATGAATAGTAGACCAAGAAGCTGCAGCACACATTTCATCTATTAGCACTCTGGAAAATAAGACTGCAGATGATACAACTGCTTTAGTACGGTGGGCTTTAAGTTTGTGAGGTACAGACACAGTCCCTTTGCTTTGTAGACAAAAGCAATACAGTCAGATAGCTACCTGGACAGTGTGACCTTGGAAATACCATCTCCCAATTTGGTCCTGGAGAAGGAAAGAAAGAGCTAATCAGTTTTCCTAAAACTTTTGGTGCAATGTAAATGAAATTTCAACTGACACTGAACATCCAACAAATGTAATATACATTTTCCTTTGCTCAAAAAGTTAAGGATGAAAACTGGTAAATGAATGGTCTGATTCGGGACAGCTTTTGAAGCCACTTTAGGAAAAAATTAGGATTGGTTGGAACAGAAACCCTATCCTTATGGAAAACCAAGTAAGTTGGTTTACATGACAAAGCTTGCAGTTCTGAAATCCTCCAGGCTGAGGTAACACTCTCCAGGAAAATTGCTTTCGGAGATAGAAATTTGAGTTACGTTGAAGCTGTCAGTTTAAAAGGAGGCCTAGTCAGGGCCTGGAGCAAAAGAGTAATGTCCTAAGGTGGGACAGGATCTTTTAATGGTGGTCTAAGAAGAAAAGTCCCTCATAAAAAAGCTTTAGACAATTTCAACGATACAACAGTTTTCTGATTTTCCCCAACATGAAACTGGAAGTAGATGCCACCTGAACACTGAATACTGATGGTAGAGAAACTCAAACCCTCTTAAAACAAACCTAACAAAAACCCAGAATAGAAACTAAATGAGCTGAAAAAGTGTCTAAACCTTTGGAGGAGGGCCAAATTGCAAAACTCTTCCATTTACTTCTATTGACTTTTCGGGTTCTTATTATATAATTGAAAATGCAATCCTTCAAATGCGTCTTGATTGAAGTTGAATGCACAAAACAGCAAAATAGCGAAATGGCATATAAGAGATTTCTTTCCCTGGGAAAGAAATCACTTGGCCGCCTCCGTTACTTTGCCGTTTTCGTCACTGTAGTGCGATCTCGGAGTTGGTATATTTAAGTGGGGGGGTGTGGGGGGGTGAAGCCCCTCACTTTATGTATGTTTTGAAATTTTTATTTATTTATTTTTTTTGTGGAACAGCGATTGTTTTTTCACTGGGAAAAAAATCATTGTTCCGAGTGTTTGGGATTGTAAGCTTTCGCTTACATGGGGGTAGATAAATCAGCATTCACTTTTTTAAGCATTCGCTGATTTAATATAGACTTGACTTTTCTGGTGGCTGGTTTCTGAGATGACAGAATATGCAGCACAGAGGAAGGAAGTCTGGAATTTCTGGCCATCATGGGAATTGGAGAATCCAAACGATCAATCTTACGGCTTTGATGTCCTATTGAGGCTGACTGGATGGGTAACAGAGGAGGTCTGGGAGAAGTTTCAGCACCCAGGGTGGGTGTTTCAGATTATGTCACAGAACAAGGAACCATATCTGATGAGGACAAAAGGGGGTGATAAGAATCACTCTTGCTTTTCTTCAAACCATTTTCATAAAAAACTTTGATATGATAGGAAAAGTTGGGAAGGAGCATGGGACATCCAGGGGCCAAATGTGGGTCAATCAAAGCAAAGTAGCTTATGCATTTGCTGTTGAGAGGGGTTGCAAAAAGACTGCAGCAAGGCTGACTCCAGTGGCTGAAGATTTCGGTAGCCATTGATTAAGTGACAACTCATGAGGCAGGAGAATGGATCTTCTCAATTTGACCACTAATACACTGGATTTCCCCAGGATATGTGTTGCCACAAGAAAACACTGAGAAGACATCACCCACTGCCACACTTTCTTGGTTTTACAACAAAATGGATATGACCGGGTTCCCCTTGCTTGCTAATGTACCAGACTAACGATATTTTGACCAGCTAAAATGAAATCACACCCCTGGGAAGGGAGTCCTGGAAGGCCTACAATGCTAAGAGGACTGCTCTCATCTCCAGCACAATGATATGGACTTCAGCCTCAGAGGATTTCCATGATCTTTGAACAGTCTTCCTTTTAAAGTGTTCCCCCCATCCCACCCCCACCCCAGTAAGGAAGCATCCATGGTAACTGTGGCAATTCAGGAGGGTGGAAAAATAAAGAGGGTGATTTTGAAGAACTAGTTGGGAATTTAACCAAAAATGAACATGTTTGCATATTCTCATTTGACCAACTGGAAACTGCATGGTCTAATAAAGCAAGGACTATTGGACTGAGACAGTCCACTGCAGCATCCTCATTTGGAATCTGTCATGAGGGACCAGAGTTACTGAAACTGCCATTGAACCAATAAGTTAAGAACAGACCTTGCCAGGGGGTTTGAATAGGACAGAATGTCAGAAGCTTGTTGACTTAGGGAAATAACTCTAGAATCCAAGAGTTTGGCAATTTAAGAAGTGAAATCCTTGTGGCATACTATGAAGTCTATCATCTTGGCTGGTCAGCTATGAATTCTACATGTTAATCATGATTTCTAGCTAGAAGCATTCCTGGTGCAAGCAGTCCTCAATCTGAAAAAGTAGAATCCTCATAGAAGCACTCATAAGCCAGTCTGGAAACCCCCAAAACCACTGCAGCTTGAAATGTGCGGCAACTACTGCCATGTATTTTGTAAACACCTGGGAGGATGTGGTGAAACCAAAGTGCAGTGCCTTGAACTGAAAGTTACTGGTTCCCAGCCAAAAGCAGAGGAACCTCCTGGACTGCCTATCTTGATGTGGTAGTAGGTGTCCTACAAGTCCACCAAGCACATCCAGTCTTCCTTACTCAACAGAGGTAAAACAGACTGAACCATTATCACCTGGAATTTTGTCCGTTTTACAAAACTGCTTTAGATGACTGAGGTCCTAGTTTTTCATCGGGACTAAAATGAATACTGAATAGACTGTGGACCCCTGCTGGTCTTGTGGGACCTCCTGGATGACTCTTTTCTAACTCCTTTGAAATTTCTGTGGCTGTGACTGGGTTGGATATCAGGAAGTTTTCTCTGCATGATTATGGGCTGGAAAATAAATAAAATAACACAGCCTCTGGTTATGATTCTCTGCACCCACAAATTTTGTGCGATGGCCAACCAAGTCTGAGGGTGCAGAGATAAATGTTCCGACTGACTCCAGAGAGTGGCAGTTGAGCAACTGTACAGGAGCGCTGAAAGGGATTGCCGGCAAAGGGACCTCAAAAGCCTTTGGTTCAACAGTCCACCTCTGCCACCATGGTGATAGCTGTTGAAGTTGCTCTCTCCTCTGCTTGGGAGGAGGTCTGTCACCCCTCGGATTTCTGGAACCATAATGTCTTTCCACTCTTTTGGTTCCAGGAGAATGCCTACTGGAGGGGGGACTTGATGACCATGACAGATAGCCCTCTTTTTCACTTCTGGCGAGCATTTCTTTGACTTTAGGTCCAAAGAGGGTAGATCCGTCAAAAGGGGCATTCAAAATGGACATCTTAAAGCTCTTCACAAAATTGCAGAGATGCATCCAGATGTGTCGGTGTATAGCAATGTCAGTGCCTGCTCCTGTAGAAGTGCCATCAGTTGCATTTGATAATAGGCACACAGGCACAATAAATATGAACTACAGGGTCAAGTGTGTCTGGAATCTAGTTAGGTGAGCTAAATAATTAGTGCACATAAAGCAAATGTTGCTCAAGCGCAAGTCCACTTTCCAAACTTGTTCAAAGCTGTAGATTACCTGTTAGGATGGCGGGCATTCAAGGTCTTCTCAGACAGCTTCTTCTTACTGGCCACTGCACACCACAGTGGTATATACAAACAGACCCTTGTTCTAGTCAGGTCTGCCTTAGGAGTAACCAAAATCGTATATGGTTTATGTAGTATTGGCTGCATCACATACAGTTCCTTCCATGCCCACTGTGAGACAAAATCAATGAGTTCATCAGTGTAAGGGACTACCCAAGATGCACATGGGCCAGCCCCAAAAGTCTTGAGGCATACTGACTCCTCTTGGGAGGGTACATCACTGGGCCAACCCCCTTGTTGTCTCAGTAACTCTAGGCCATCTCCAAAGAAGACGTCTTCCAAGGAGGATCTTGGGGAACCCTCCCTTTCTTTGAAGTCAGTATCTTCGGTGAGGGACTCCTGAGGGGCATCCAGACGCCTCATTTTACAAGCCTCCTTCCTATGCTCCTCCATGGTGGGGGGCTCTGTGGATGACTTGGAATCAGACTGGAAACTCACTGGGTCAGTTCCCTTGAGATTTAATGAAGATGACTGTCCTTGTCAAGCAGGATGACATAAAGAGGTGGACTGAAGAATCCAGAGGGGATCAGGATGGCACTGAGTCTGAGTGAGAGACCTCCTCTCTAGACTTAAAGAAAACCCTTTCAAAGGCGTTAAAGACTGAAGTTGAAAGTGGACTGGGGGGGGGGGCTCTGGAATCCAAAGAACCCAAAAGAAGAGCCTCTCAAGACCTGATATGACTCAGCTCTGAAGCATACACTGGAGTCAAGTTGTCCACGGCAAAAGCACCTAAGGGAAAGGATGTATCCAACAGCTATGGAATCGACCCTGACCCCACAGGCACCAACTCTAGTACCCTGGCAAACAGCCCCTTAAGATCCAACAAAAATTGACTAGGTAAGGGACATAGTTGCAGCCGAAGCAGAACAAGCTATACGCTCCATCAAAGGCAATCCATGGGTAACACTCTCCTCTGTGACCACTGAATCTGAAGGCCCTACTGGAGAAGGAGAAACTAAAACAGGTGTTGTGGGTCAGGACCAAGCACCGCAAAGAAAGGATAGCACAGAAGACCCCCAACTGGATATGGATCTTCAGAAACTTCTGCATCATCCTGTTACTATCGGCTTCAGAAAGGGTCGATATTATAACATCGAAGAGACATGAAATCAAACGGCTTAAAGGCCGAAAATGCTGGACCTCGAAGTTGCTCTTATACGGAGCTTTGCCCGCCCCCCCCAACACTAATTATATATATATATATATATATATATATATATATATATATATACCAACTCCGAGATCATACTACAGTGAGGAAAGGGCAAATTTTCCGATCTTCACTGTACCACGATCTCACAAAAAGCACATTGAATGGCATTTCTGATATTAAAGCCAGTTGATGTTCAGCCACTTCATTTTCGTAATAGAAACCCTTCAGAAAAGCTCCTCAATGACAGAATGGACCTGAAGGATGACACCACTGAAGGAGGCTTCAAGGATCAATATAATGATCTCTTTTGCAAAATCAGAAAATGGAGCCAAGGGCTGGCCAGCTCAGGGTGAAAACACTGGAAGAGGAGTGCAGCAGATTGGATCTGTATCGACTATGACACAGCGACCAAATCTGACAACCTCAGAAACTTAACAGAAGGACATGAAAATCCAGAATGCTCTGGGGATCTTTTTTTGAGATTTTTGCTTTTCCTAATCCTTGCCTTTTTCTGTATGTTTGTCCTTGCCTTTATCTTTCAAAATTTTAGGCTTTTTCCCAGATTTCCTGCTAGATGGGAGCCTGAAGGAGAAGCAAAAATGGGCTGAGTCTCCCGAGGTGGCAGGGAGAAGGCCCTTCAACACAAGCTTGTTACATCTATCAGAGAGGGTTCGAGCCCCAAAGCAAAAAAAAAAAGAGATCCTCTTGAAAAACAAGAAGAACAAGATCCTCACTAAGATAGGCCACCCCAGGTAATAAACAATGAGTAAGGATCCTGGTGGGATCTTGTGATTGCATGTGGTGAATCTTTTAAACTCCAAAGCCTTGTCACTCATGGTGGAGTAACCTATAAAATAAGAAGTTATGTACTTACCATAACGTTCCATGTTAGTTGTCTTCTTCTCGCCTTCTTTCTTGTTGGTTGGGTTCGGAGCCAATCCTTGGCTCCGACTCGGCCATCTTCAAAAGCTTGAGAGCTACTTACTGGCTCGAGGCCCCCCTATATCCCATGATGCCTGGCGCTAGATACCCAGATCTCGTTTGGTAAGTCTAACTGTAGAAATAATAATAATAATAATAATAATAATAATAATAATAATAATAATAATAATAATAACAATACAGGAATCCTGTCCTAGAATGCATAAATCCTACTGGGGAGACTACTAGTCAGAAGGAATAGCCAGAGAAGACTCAGCCAGTGAGAAAAACATAAGGAACTCTTCTCGGTCTACTAGGATAGGGGGATGGAGGGTGAGAAGAAGACAACTAACATGGAACGTTATGGTAGGTACATAACTTCTTAATGTTAAGTTGTCTATCTCGCCTTCATTCTTGCTGGTTGGGACAGCATCCCTAGCACCTCAATCATGGGTGGCTCATCGGAACAGACTCTTCAGAACAGTGGAACCAAAATCAGCTCTGCTCCTGGAGGCCACGTTCAGCTTATAATGTGAAATAAAGGTATGAGGATTGGCCCATGTAGCTGCCACACAAATAGTTTCCATTGGCAATCTTGCCTGAAAGCCACTGAAGCAGCTAGAGCTCTAGTGGAGTGACCTTTTGGTTTAGCAGGAAGCTCTTTATTCCTTAGCTGATATATAAATGTAATGATAGATGTCAACCACCTAGATAAGGTTACTTTCGACACAGGTAGACCTTGTTTACCCTCAGCAGAGGACAGGAACAGCTGGTCTGATTTTCTTATTTGCTTAGTTCTATGCAAGTAAAAGCGTAACTGTCTGTGAACATCCAACTGATGCAATTTGTATTCCGCCTTGTTGGAATAATTTGGAAAAAACACAGGCAGATCAATAGAGTGATTCAAATTATTGTCAGAAGAAACCTTTGGAAGGAAGGAAGGATTAGTCCTGAGAGACACTCTGTCATTGTGGAAAACTAGATAAGGAGGGCGAACACAAGGAGCCTGAACCTCAGAAACTCTTCTGGCTGAAGTAATTGCAACCAGAAGAAGGGTTTTCCAAGAAAGAAACTTCAAAGAACAAGAAGCTGCCGGTTCAAAGGGGGGCAGTATCAGGAAGCTAAAATCAAATTTAGATCCCACGGAGGTGGGGGGTCTCTCACTGGGGGCCTGAGTAAAGTAATCCTTTTGAGAAAAGCTTTACAAAGCTTATGGGTCATAATACTAGTATCCGATAGACCTGTATGAAAGTTTGAAATTGCAGCTAACTGAACTCTAATCGTGGCAGAAGATGATCCATCACGAAAAAGTTCTGCTAAAAAATCCAAAATATGGGGCACAGGGGCTGAAAAGGGATCTATATTCCTAGCCTCTGCCCAGAAAGAGAAACGTTTCCACTTACTAGCATAAGTCTTTCTAGTGGTAGACTTGTGCGATAAGATGATTTCACGCACCGAGTGGGAGATTTTCGGAAGCCTAGCTAAGGCCGGAAGTGGAGCAACCAAGCAGTGAGCTGGAGAGATTGAAGGGATTGGTGCAGCCTGCCTGATTGATGGATTAGGAGGTCTGGAACTGGGTCCAGGGTCCAGGGCTGATCCAGAAGGTAATGATGCAGGAACGGGAACCAAATTTGTCGAGGACATTAAGGGGCAATGAGGATCATCTCGCATCCTTTGCATGTGGTAGCATTCTGTATTAATTTGGGAATCAGGGGGAATGGAGGGAATGCATAAAGAAGTCCCTGAGGCCAATCGTGAACTAGAGCGTCTCAGGGGGAGTGTCCGGGAAGAGGGAGGAGAGAGAAGAAATTGTTTCACTTGCTGTTGAAGGGGGTGGCAAAAAGGTCGCAGCAAGGCTGACCCCATTTGTAGAAGATTTGGTCTGCCACTGTCTGATTGAGAGACCACTCGTGAGGCATGAGAATTGCTCTGCTCAGCCTGTCCGCTATAACGTTGGACTTCCCAGGGATGTGCGCTGCTATCAGAAACCGTTGGGAAAAGATCGCCCACTGCCAGAGGTTGAGTGCTTCTCGACATAGGGGGTAGGACCTGGTTCCGCCCTGCTTGTTGATGTACCACACTACCGACATATTGTCTGTTTGAATTGTAATGGTCCCGGTAGGAAGAGAGTTGTGAAGAGCTTGAACGCCAAAAGCACGGCCCTTATCTCCAAGACATTGATATGCAGATGGTACTCGTGAGACTGCCAGGTGCCTTGGACTGTTCTGCCCTGAAAATGCCCCCCCCCCCCACCCGATCAGGGAGGCATCCGTGGTCACCGTAGCCACTGGAGGAGGAAGAGCAAATGGTCTGCCTGGGTACTGATGGGGAAACCATCGACCAAGCAAGTTGGTTTTTGCATGTCTGTGTGATCATTATTTTGTGAGACATTGGAAGTTGCTGGAAAGACCATTGGGTGAACAGCATCCACTGAAGAATCCTCATATGAAAATGAGTGCGGGGGACTAGTATGATAGCCGCTGCCATGAGACCCAAGGTCTTTAGGACGAATGTGGCCTGAATTTTTTTGCATCCTAATAAGACCTGGACATGTCAGCAAATGAGAAGTTTTGTACCTACCATAACATTCCATGTTAGTTGTCTTCTTCTCGCCTTCTTTCTTGCTGGATGGGTTCGGCTCCGACTCGGCCAATACTAAAGCTCGAGAGCTATTTCCACCGGCTTGAGGCTCCCCTATATCCCACAATGCTAGGCGGTAAATACCCAGATCTCGTTTGATAGCTGAAAGAATATCAGTGGTGGTCTCCTAGAGTCAGAGAAAAATGAAATCCACCTCTATAGAAACTACCTGTAGAACTATCAATCAGGGGCAATAGAGGTGGTTGACACTGTGGAAGATAAAGGATCCCAAGGATCCTCTCGGTCTGTCCAGGCTAGGGGGATGGAGGGTGGGACGCAAGAAAGAAGGCGAGAAGAAGACAACTAACATGGAACGTTATGGTAGGTACATAACTTCTCAATGTTAAGTTGTCAATCTCGCCTTCATTCTTGCTGGATGGGACCGCATTCCTAGCACCCTTATCCTGGGTGGCTCATCGGAACAGACTCCTGAGTACGGTGGAACCAAAGTTAGGTTTCTGGAGGCCATATCCAATTTATAATGTGAGATAAAGGTATGAGGAGAAGCCCATGTAGCTGCTTGACAGATAGAATCCATGGGCAGTCTGTCTTGAAATACTACTGACGTAGCTAACGCCCTATTTGAATGAGCTCTAGGTCGTGATGATAGCTTTTGGTGTCTGAGGTCATAAATTAAGGAAATTACAGAGGCCAGCCATCTCGAAAGGGACACTTTGGAAACTGGAAGGCCCATCTTGCCTTCCGTATAATATAGAAATAGCTGGTTAGACTTCCTAAACTGTTTAGTCCTATCCAAATAATAACGAAGCTGGCGATGAACATCTAGGAAATGTAACTTTTGTTCTGCCTTGTTGGAATAATTAGGTAAAAAAACTGGAAGGTCGATTGTCTGATTCAGATTCGCCTCAGAAGAAACCTTGGGTAAAAAGGAAGGGTTGGTCCGAAGGGACACCCTGTCTCTGTGTTAAACTAAATATGGAGGACGACTGCAAAGAGCATGAAGTTCAGATACCCGTCTAGCTGATGTTATGGCTACTAGAAAAAGGGTTTTCCATAAAAGCAATTTCAGAGAGCAGGAAGCGGCCGGTTCGAAAGGGGGAGAATCAAGGAGGCTAGAACCAAATTTAAGTCCCACTGAGGTGGGGGGGGGGTCTCTAATTGGGGGCTTAAGCAAAAAGATACCTTTTAGAAAGGCTTTGCAAAGTTTGTGGGACATGATGCTGGAGTCTGAAAAGCCTACATGGAAATTAGATATAGCCGCCAATTGGACTCTAATAGTAGACAAAGAAGAACCTGAGTGAAAAAGTTCTGCCAGAAAGTCTAGAATAGACTGGATAGGTGCAGTGAAAGGGTCTATGTTATTAGCTGCTGCCCAAAAGGAAAAACGTTTCCACTTGCTATTTTAAATCCTTTGTGGATTTGTGGACTTGTGGGAGGCTATAAGGATGTTACGGACCGAATGGGAAATTAAGGGAAGCCTGGCTGGGGTAGGAAGCGAAGCAACCAAGCTGTAAGGTTGAGAGATGGAAGGGAGTGGTGCAGCTGACCCAATTGATGGGTCAAAAGATCTGGCACTGGATCCAGATGCCAAGGCTGCTCCAACAGAAATCGGTGAAGGAACGGAAACCATATCTGACGAGGCCAGTAAGGAGCAATGAGGATCATGTCGACTCTCAATGCGGTAGCTTTCTGAATTACTTGAGAGATCAGTGGAAAGGGGGGAAAAGCATACAGAAGTCCCCGTGCCAATCGTGGACTAGAGCGTCCCTGGTGGGTTGACCTGGTAGGGGAAAAAGGGTGAAGAAATCGTGACACTTGCTGTTTTGGGAAGTAGCAAAAAGATCGCAGCAAGGTCGCCCCCATTTCTGAAAGATTTCTTCTAACACTGACTGTTTGAGAGACCACTCGTGTGGTATGAGTATGGCCCTGCTCAACTTGTCTGCTATCACGTTGGACTTCCGGGGGATGTGCGTTGCTATCAGAAACCGCTGAGATGAGATTGCCCACTGCCAAAGTCTGAGAGCCTCTCGACATAAGGGATAAGACTTGGTTCCGCCCTGTTTGTTGATGTACCATACTACAGACATATTGTCTGTCTGAATTGCAATAGTCCCAGTGGGAAGAGAGTGCTGAAGGGCTTGCAATGCTAAATGTACTGCTCTCATCTCCAGGACATTTATGTGCAAATGGTTTTCGAAAAGTTGCCATGTGCCCTGGACCGTCCTGCCCTGACAATGACCCCCCCCGCCAACCGATCAGGGTGGCGTCCGTTGTCACCGTGGCAACCGGAGGGGGGGAACGAATGATCTGCCCTAAAGAACTTGAGGGGAGGTCATCCACCAAGATAGATGCTTCTTGCATGATTGGGTCAGCAGAATACTGTGAGACATTGGGAGCTGTTGGAAGGACCACTGAGAAAACAGCATCCACTGGAGGATCCGCATGTGAAAGCGGGCTAGGGGAAGAAGTGTAATGGCAACTGTCATGAGACCTAAAACCTTCAAGACAACCCTGGCTTTGATCCTGTCGCATTGAAAAAGAATGTGAACATGTTTGCGGATATCTGACACTCTTTGCTCTGTTAGTTTCGTGGAAAGATGAATTATGTCTAAGGTGGCGCCTATAAAGGTAATAGCCTGACAAGGCAACAAGGCAGATTTTTCGAAATTTATGGAAATGCCTAGGGCTTGACAAGTATGAATGGTGTAGTCTCTGGATATGAGAAGTTGACACCTGGTGGTAGCGGTAAGGAGCCAGTCGTCTAAATATGGAAACACCTGGAATCCTTGTCTTCTCAGATGAGCCGTGACCACTGCCATGCATTTGGTGAACACTCGGGGGGCTGTAGTGAGACCAAAGGGCAGGGCTCTGAACTGATAGTGACTGGCTCCCAACCGGAAGCGGAGGAACCTTCTGGAGCGTCTGTGCATCTTGATATGATAGTACGCATCCTGAAGGTCTATTGAGCACATCCAATTGTCCTGACCCAAGAAGGGTAGAATGGACTGAAGCGTGACCATCCGGAATTTTGTTTTGTTTACAGACTTGTTTAGTCTGCTGAGATCCAATATTGGTCTCCAGTCCCTTGTCTTTTTTGGAACCAAAAAGAATTTGGAGTAGATTCCGGATCCTTGCTGGTCTGCCGGGGCTATAGCTCTTTTTGACAGCAGCTTTAATATTTCTAGCGCTGCTTGTTCCCTTAGACCAGGTGGAATGTCTGGAAGGGGCCCTTTTGGTTGAGATGGGATGTGGACAAAGGGAATTTTGTAACCCTTGGATATAATTAACTGTACCCATTTGTCTTGAGTGAGGGAAAGCCAGGCTTCTGGATACAGTGATAACCTTCCCCCGACTGCCTCCAAAGGTGGACAGTCAGGCAGCTTCTCAGGGATGCTGAAAAGGTTTGTCAGAGAGAGTCTCTCTGCTACCTTGATTTTGCAGACCCCCCCCCCCGCCCCTAGGGCGGCGTCTATTGTTGTTCCCCCCTCTGCCTCTAGAGGGGCACTGACTCCGTGCATCAGGCGAGACTCCCTGTGATTTGCGGAACCACATTCCCCCCCCCCTTCTGACCCTTGGGATACGGTCTAGAAGGGGTAGAAAACTGGACTCCCACGGCAGAGAGAGTCTTGCCATCCTGTTCGCACCTAGTCAACGTGTCCTCCACCTGAGGTCCAAACAACACTGTACCATCAAAAGGGGAATTGGTGAAGGACGCCTTGAAAGGGTCCGCAAAGTTACAAAGCCACATCCAGGCGTGACGTCGTAAAGCTACACCTGTGCCAGCGGCCCTACTCACCCCATCGGCCGCATAAGAAAGAAGCCGCATGGAGGAATTGATTGAATTCAGGGTTGCCAACTGGGAGTTCATTTTATCTCGAAACCCCTCAGTTGTTGGATCCTGCAAAGCATCACCCATTTCCTTGATCATATCTCTCTCTGAAGACGGGTGAAGTGACACAAGTAGTTCAGCGAACGCATAGCAAAGGTCGCCGAGGAGAACATCCGCTTACCGTACCTATCCATAGTCCTAGATTCCTTATTAGGAGGATGGATAGGTACCGAAGGATCAGCTAATTCCTTCTTAGTGGCTGCAGCCACCACCACAGCATCAACAGAGACGCCCTTGGATAAGAATTCTTTGTCCTTAGGAGCTGTAATAAACTTGGACGGCCTTCTTGGGGTAGGTTCCACCGTATCAGGGGCTGTCCACGCCTTCCTTGCCACCACTTCCATGAGGGGGTCAAAGGGAGGAGATACCCAGGAGGTGGAAGGGCAAGAGCCAAAAGCCTCAAGGTAGACCGACTCGTCCTCTGAAGGGTTAAGGGTGGACCAGTTCCCCCTCTGCTTAAGAATCTCAAGGATGTCTGAAAAAGAGACATCCTCAGAGGAGGACCGTGGGGACCCTTCAGACTCATCCAAGTCGTATCCAAGGTGATAGACTCGGGGGAATCAATATGCTTCCTCTTGCATTGTTTCTTCCGAGGAGGTTCCCCTGAAGGATCAGGAGAAGCCTCGGAAGAGGAGGATATTCCCAGTGGGGAAACTTGAGATGTTGGCTCTCTACGGTCTGGGACAAGAGGGTGGGTAGAGACCATCGCAGGCACTACAGAGGGAGGAGCTGAGGGAGCCGACCGTGGAGCAGACACCGGGTCTAGCACGCTCCACATGACCTCGAAGGCGCCCTGATCAGGTGGGGCCGAAGATCCCCACTCCAAAGAGACGAGGACTCCTCCCGGCACCGAAAGGGACGGCTCCGAGGCCAATGTCGGGGCCGAGCTCACCAGCGCCAAAGCTCCGAGAGGGAGAACGGGCTCAGACAAGGGTCTGATGCCACTCGCCCCCTCAGAGCAGATGAGGGAAGCCAAGCGCCCAGATCCCACCAAGGAAGAGATCGGAGCCGACGACGGAGCCGAAAGTGGAAGTATCAGCTCCGACGCACTGACAGTCACGGCTCCAAGAAGTTCCGGCTCCGAACTCATGGGAATTGGAGGAGGAACTGAGGAAGGAATGGGTATAGCCACTGACCATTGGGTAGGGCTATGCAGTATTTGGGCCAGTGCCTGGGACTTGAGAAGTCTGCTCACCACCCTCTCTAAGTCGTGGTCGGACAGTCTGGAGGACCGAGAGGAGTGGGACCTATGGCTCCTCTCTGATAATAGTGGAGATCCCGGGGCCGAGTGGATAGAGCCAATGGATGGGGATCTAGACCTCTTTCTAGTAAGATGGCTCCAACAAGACTATCGGAGCCATCTGAGTCTCGGACTTCTCGGCTCCAGCCAGAGCCGAGGTAACTGTTTTAGTCTTCGAAACATCGGCTCCAGACAGAGTCGATGTCGAAGCAGCCTTAGAGCCACCAGCGGATGGCTACGAAGCTGGAGCCGATGCTATGGAAGGCTTGGAAGGTTTTCCTGACGCGGTCTGGGTCAGGGAGCCTTCAGGCTTTAATAAGCCTCGAAGTATCAACTTATTTTTGCGTTCCTGCAGGACTCTTGGACTGAAAGCGTGGCAGACAGAACAAGAGTCCTGCAGGTGCAAAGGTCCCAGGCAATATACACAAGAAGTGTGACCGTCTGTCAGAGACATTTTCTGACAGCACGAGTCACACTTCTTAAAGCCTGAGACCTTAGAGTCTTTAGACATCCTAAAGAACTGTGAGACACAAACACACACAGAGACACACCTTTAAAGAAAGAGGAAAAAAATCCAACCACTCCCACAATAAGTATGACTAAGGGGAAGGGAGGAGGGCCCAAAGGCCTAAGGAAATTAACAGGGGATAAACGGGAAAAACAATTAGGGGAACCCGAAGGAAACTAGGAATAGATAACTAATAAACTGTTAAGAAACTATTCTAAGAAAAAATAAGGGGATATTGAAGTTTTACAACTATAAAAAGTCACTAACCTGCAGAGCCGGTAGAAACAAGCACCTCATAGCTAAAGCGGCAAACGAGATCTGGGTATTTACCGCCTAGCATTGTGGGATATAGGGGAGCCTCAAGCTGGTGGAAATAGCTCTCGAGCTTTAGTATTGGCCGAGTTGGAGCCGAGGATCGGCTCCGAACCCATCCAGCAAGAATGAAGGCGAGATTGACAACTTAAAATTGTCCAGCACTCTGTCTAATGGAAGTCTCGCTGACATGTCCTTTGTATTTAAGTTTGCGCCTATAACGGTAATAGATTGCCAAGGTGACAATGCAGACTTTTCGAAATTTATTGTGATGAATAGTTTGGAGCAAGCTTGGATGGTGTAGTCTTCTCTAGCTTGCAGCAGGTGATACCTGGTGGTTGCAGTAAGGAGCCAGTTGTCTAAATATGGAAACACCTGGAATACTTGCCGTCTCAGGTGAACGGTAACTACTGCCAAACATTTGGTGAACACCCTGGGGGCTGTGGTGAGACCAAAGGGCAGAGTTCTGAACTGATAATGACTGGCTCCCAGCCGGAAGCGGAGGAATCTTCTGGAGCGTTTGTCCATTTTGATATGGTAGTACGCGTCCTGAAGATCTATGGAGCACATCCAATTGTCCTGACCCAGAAAGGGTAAAATGGACTGTAGCGTGACCATCCAGAACTTCATTCTTTGAACAGACCGGTTTAGTCTGCTGAGATCCAGAATGGGTCTCCAGTCCCTTGTCTTTTTTGGTACCAAAAAGAATCTCGAGTAAATTCCGGACCCTTGCTGGTCTGCCGGGACTGGCTGGATGGCTCTTTTTCTTAGCAGTTTTGAAATTTCTAGAACTGCTTGATCCCTTAGATTGGGTGGAACATCTAGAAGGGATTTGTTGGGAACATAGGGAGTGCGAAAGAAAGGGATTTTGTAGCCTTCGGATATGATAGACAGTACCCATTTGTCTTGTGTTATACTTTTCCAGGCTTTTGGGTACAGCGATAATCTTCCCCCGACTGCCTCCGAAGGTGGACAGCCGGGCAGCACCTCAGGGATGCTGGAAGGGCTTGTCAGAGAAAGATTCTCTTTGGCCCTGATTTTGCGGACCCCCTCTGCCCCAAGGGCGGCATCTATTGTTGTTCCCTCCTCTGACCCTGGAGGGGAACTCTCCATGTGTGTCAGGCATGGCTCCCTGGGGTTTCCGGAACCACATCGTCCCACTCTTCTGACCCATAGGATACGGTCTTGAAGGAGTGGAAAAACGTACTCCCACAGCAGAGAGAGTCTTGCCTTCCTGCTCACACCTGGTAAGGGTATCCTTCACCTGTGGTCCAAAAAGAGCAGAGCCATCAAAGGGGGTGTTTGTGAAAGACGCCCTGAAGGGTTCCGCAAAGTTACATAACCGCATCCAGGCATGCCTCCTCAAGGCCACACCTGTGCCTGCGGCCCTACTCGCACCATCGGCTGCATAAGAGATGAGCCGCATGGAGGAGTTTACTACCGAATTAAGAGTTGCCAGCTGGGAGGCAACCTTAGCCTGAGCCCCCGCAGCTGATGGATCTTGAGGGGTATCTCCTAGCTCTTTATGGAGATCCCTTTGAAGGCGGGTAAAGTGGCACAAGTAGTTCAGCGACCTCATGGAGAAGGTCATTGATGCAAACATCCGCTTCCCATATCTGTCCATCATCCTAGATTCCTTATTAGGGGGATGGACAGACAAAGAAGTTTCAGCCAACTCTTTTGTGGCCGCTGCTACCACCATGGCACCAACGGGAACACCCTTAGTCAGAAATTGCTTGTCTTGTGGTGCAGTAATAAATTTTGTGGGTCTTCGGGGAGTTGGTTCCACTGCGTCTGGGGCTGACCACGCCTTCAGAGCCACCACAGACATCAGTGGATCGAAAGGCGGAGACACCCAGGAGGTGGAGGGTCGGGAACCAAAGGCATCCAGGAATACCGACTCATCCTCGGAACGGTTAAGGGTAGTCCAGTTCCCCCTCTGCCTAAGTATCTCAAGGATGTCTGAGAAAGAGACGTCCTCAGAGGGGGATCTCGGGGACCCTTCTGAATCCTCCAAGTCGGTATCTGAAGTGACAGACTCAGGGGAGTCAACATGCTTCCTCTTGCATTTCCTCTTTCAAGGGGGCTCCTCTGAATGATCAGGGGAGGCCTCGGAAGAGGAAGATACACTCAATGGGGTGCCCTGGAGCGCTTGTTCCCCACGCATGGGGTCTGGAGGAGGGGCAGAGGCAAATGCAGGCACCATGGGGGGAGGAGCCAATGAGGCTGACCGTGGGGCTAACTCAGAGGCCAGCGCACTCCTCATGACCTCGAAGGCCTCCCTTCTCGATACTGGAGAAGGCTCCGGCTCGGAAGAGACCAGGATCCTTCCCAGCACTGAGAGAGACGGCTCCGAGGCCAATGTAGAAGCCAAACTCACCTGCGCCGAAGCTCCGAGAGGGAGAACGGGGTCGGACAATGGTTCGATGCCACTCGCCCCCTCGGAGCTGACAAGGGAGTCCCGGCACCCAGATCCCTCCAAGGACGGCACCATGGATGAGATTGGAGCCGCCGACAGAACCGAAAGGGTAGGTATCGGCACCGACAGTTCCACGATCCAATGCCTCAGCAAGCTCCGGCTCCGAAATCAAGGGATGAGTCGAAGGAGGAACTACTGCAGAGACAGGCGGAGCCGAACCTTGATGAGGGGGGCTGGATAACATTTTAGCCAGGGCCTGCGATTTTAGGAGCCTGCTCACCACTCTCTCCAAATCATGGTCAGATAGTCTAGAAGACTGAGAAGAGTGGGATCGGTGACTTCGCTCCGACTGTAACAAAGGCGACCCCGGAGCCGAGTGTATCGACTCTAGGGATGGAGACCTAGAGCAGTTTTGACTCCCTGACGGTTCCGACACCAGAGTCGGGGCCGACTGGGAGATAGGTACTTCGGTTCCAGTCGGAACCGAAGTTGACTGGGAGATAGGTACTTCAGTTCCAGTCGGAACCGAAGTTGAAGCAGACGCCACACCCGACGATGGCTCCAAACTGGGAGCCGGCGGCTTCGTTGGCTTAGAGGGTTTCACTGACTGACCTTAGCCGGTGACCCTTCAGGTTTGAGCAAACCCCTAAGGATTATCTTATTCCTACGCTCCTGCAGGACTCTTGGACTAAAGGCGTGACACATCGAACAAGAGTCCTGCAGGTGTAGGGCGTCCAAACAGTAGACAAGAAGTGTGACCATCTGTCAGTGACATCTTCTGACAGCATGAGTCACACTTCTTGAATCCAGATACTTTCGTATCTTTAGACATACCTGTAAACGGAAAATCAATTACAGAGAAAAAGTCACAAAAAGGGAAATAGGTAACTAGTAAAAATACACACACTCAACACAAGTTACCACACCTTAACAGCACACACTCTATTATCTAAGAAAAGGTAATTAGACCTACTAATCTACCACAATCTCTAACAAAGAAGCTATTACATAAAAAAATTGAAACAAGGATTAGCCTCTAACTAAAAACAGCTACCTTTAAGAAGAGAAACAGGGGAGGGGGAGGGGAAAACTGTCTAACAAGAAAACGAGTTTTCAAGTGAAGGAGACCAAATACAAATAGCTAACTACAACTATTAAAGTACACTAACTATTTTAAACACCAACTATAATATAAAATATTTTTATACAATGACAATAAAATTGAAAAATATGACCTGAGCCAGTAAAAGGAACCTCGCAGCAGAAGCGGCAAACGAGATCTGGGTATCTAGTGCCAGGCATCATGGGATATAGGGGGGCCTCGAGCCAGTAAGTAGCTCTCAAGCTTTTGAAGATGGCCGAGTTGGAGCCGAGGATCAGCTCCGAACCCAAACAGCAAGAATGAAGGCGAGATAGACAACTTAACATAAAATATTACACTACGTAAAAAAGAACTCATACGACCCTCCAATGGAAAAAGCAGAAAACAACAAATACTATCAAGGGCACTAATGGCCACTAGTAAGTTATCTAAAGTATGAAATAATACCAAAAATATTAACTACTCAAACTCTTAACTACTCGTATATTAATACTTTGTATAGTTTAAGGATAGAAGAAAAAAAAGGCAGGAAAAGGAATACTCACAACACACAAGACAAAATTGGATTAACAACCTGTTTTCATTACCTTAAGCAAGAAAAATTACCACAAGGTAACTGAATCCCAAAAAAAAAAAAGAAGGAAGAAGAAAAAGAGACTTATCTTAAACTATTAAACAACTGGACTGAGCCCAGAGGTCACATCAGAGTCCAAATGAGATCTGAGTACTGTAATCATGGAAGGTAATCAAGGGTAGAGGGCAGGAGCCTGAGCCCTGGATCCAAGAGTGTAAAAGTTGCTGGTTTCAGATCCAGCTGGACCAGATATACCCATTAGTTGAGGCAGAAGGAAAAGACAACACTGGAATGGAGGATAAGTATTGTAGCATACATCTGACTAAGACTCGATCAAAAATTACCAGCATTTGCATTATGCGCAATATAATTCACAAGTTAGCAGGAAAACAGGAAGAAGAGCAGAAGAGGAATAAAGCAATATTATAGAGGTTTGATGTCATAACCATTGCAGAAGCAGGCACACATGGCTTGTTTTAACAGGTACATTTTTTTAAGTTCCCCTCTGAATTTGGATTAGTGGGTACTTTACTTTACGTGTGATGCAACAGATTGTCAAAATTAAATAGCAATGGAAAAGTGGAATGTTTAGGACAAGGGAGATTAACTCTAGGAGTTGTGACAGTGGGAGCTGTTTGAGAATAGTGCATTAGGTTATAAAAAGAGTTTTTTCATATAGTTTGGTTGACAGAGGTGAAAAAGTCTTGAGATTTAGTAAAGTACAAATGGCTCTCCCCTGTATCTCCTTTTGCTACAGCCATCATGATAAAGAATCCTCCTGATTCCTTGAGGACACATTCCACTTGAGCTACTGTTACGTCTGCTGTTTTTCTTAAAGGTGTGGCCACTAAGGACATTTTGGAAGTAGCTACTTGGTCCTCACTGTATACCTTCATCAAACACTACCATCTTCCTACCTTTTCCAAGACTACAGCAGTGTTTGCCACTGCCATTTTGCAAGGCATCTTTGCCTTCCTTAGTCCTTCTATCCACCCTCCCTTCAGCCTTGGGAATTATCCCACAAGTCAGAACTGCAACAGTGAAACATGAAGAACATAGTACAGCTGTGTACGCTTGCCATAACTGTAGACGTCTGAGTGTATTCACTGGTGCAGTATTCTTTTCCTCCCTCCCTCCTTCCTCTCTGGCCTATGGGATAGGCTAAGACATTCTCCTTCTCAGTTAAGGATGGCCCCTTCTTCCTTCACACGTATTCTGGAATCTAGGGTCCCTGACCCTTAACTTCAAGGACATACTGGGAGACTCCTACTTGTTGGCGGAAAGAAAATACTGAGGTCATGGCATGGGACAACTCCATTTATGTCCACATGTAGTAATGTCAGACAGGGTGTCCACCGGCTTCAGGTGCAGGGGAAAATATTCTCTGGTAATCAGGCCAGCCAAAGGCTTCCGTGGCAGGAAATCCCACAAAAGTCAGGACTGCAATAGTGAAACATTAAGAACATCTGACTGTGTTGCATTCTGTGTCACTTTATACTGAAACCTGCTGCAGAGTACAGAAAACATACCTAACCAGTCTTATATCATCAGAAGGTGGGGCCAGATGACAGATTCAGGATGGAATTGTCCAGCTGTTTGGCATACAGAAAGTACAAACAGCTTTATTAAACTTAATAAATATAGTTCCACTGAAGTTACTAACAAGAGAAACTGCATATTTTAGCATCAGACCGTGCACCTTACATGATGGGAGCGTACGTACTGCAAAAAGAAATGGCAGAGAAAAACGTTTGCATATGATCATAAGCTACTTAACATTTTCCTATCAAACTGCATCTTGCAGCATGACATGAGTACAAGATAAATCAGCTGAAACGCATAAATGTGTCTGTTAAGTTGTGAAATCAAATGTCTACTGTGATTTGCTCTAAGAATTAAATCAAATAAAAGCTCTGAATAAAATCTATTTCAGATTTGACTAAAACTAAAACAGAACTGTGCTCTAAACTTAAAAGAAAATTTGAGAGTATCTTTAATAATGTTTTGACTTTATAAACCAGTATAGACAAAAAACAAAACTGCCTTGCAAAGTTAGAACACTACTAAAACCTTTGCTTGAGTGCAAAATTTCTAAAAATAAAGCATCAACTTAATACTATCCCCCAGAAATATGAAAAAATACATTCACTGCAAGGTTACTTTATATTATGCTGATTAAGCAGCTACTGCTACAATAGTTCATGTAAACTCAAAGAAATAAAGGTATTTCAAAACAGTAATCAACCCTTCTTTCTTGCTTTGTTTCAGTTTTAGACAAGCGGTAGTAAAACAATTTAGATTGAAAAAAGAAGTTATGTACCTACCATAACGTTCCACCTGTGTTGTCCATTTTCATTCTTCCTCAACTGATGGGTATAGATCCAATACTCTGATCCGACTTGGCCATTACACTAGCTCCTGGTCTCTGAAAAACTCTCAAGCTCCTTTCCTACCACAATGCACCATCCCGAACTTACCTCAGATCCTATTTACAGCTTGAAAGTGACAGAAACTAAAAGAATTGCCATAACTGGAGTTCAACAAAAGGGACTGGAGGAAGAGGATTTGAGGAAGAATGAAAATGGACAACACAGATGGAACGTTATGGTAAGTATATAACTTCTTTATCTGATGTTGTCAACTTTCATTCATTCCTCAAGTGATAGTACAGAGTCCTCAGCTACCTAAATTCCTGGGTGGACTCTAAGGAAGGATATTCCTGAGTACGGTTGAGCCAAAGGTTGGCCTTCCCCTTGAGACCAGATCTAGTTTGTAATGAGTAATAAAGGTATGAGGATTTGACCAAGTTGAAGCCACTCAAATATCGTCCATAGAGGCTCTAGACTGGAATACAGTAGAAGATGCCATAGAATGAACCTTTAATGGTTTTGGTAAGGAGAGATTCATTTTGTTGTAGAAAAATGAAATGCAATCTGTCAGCCATCTAGCTAGAGTCACCTTTGTAATTGATTCACCCAACTTATTATGTGCAAAGGAAACAAATAGCTGATCTGTTTTTCTAACTTCTTTTGTTCTATGCAGGTAGAAACATAATTGTCTATGAACATCCAGTAAGTGCAGCACATATTCTCCTTTATGGTGAAGTTTGGGAAAAATACTGTCAGGTTAATGGCTTGGTTAATATTGGATTCTGATACCACCCTAGGTAGGAAGGAATCACTGTTATGTAAGGTGACACTATCCTTATGAAAAATCAAGTAAGGGGGTTTAGTAGACAATGCCTGAGTTCTGATATTCTTCTAGCAGATGTAATTGCAACTAAAAAAATAGTTTTCCATGTCAAAAATTTTAGATCACATTTAGCTGCAGGCTCAAAGGGAGAATGCATTAAAGCTTGCAGTACCAAACTTAAATCCCATGGTGGTATGGGGTCTTTATAAGGTGATCTTAGCATAAGAGTACCTTTCAAAAAAGATTTATAGAGTTTAGAGGAGGTGAGGGAAGAATTATGAAACCCCACATGAAAGTTAGAGATTGCTGCAAGATGAACTTTAATAGTCAATGAACTAGCACCCTCATTAAACAAACTCACAAAAAATTCAAAAACAGAATGGACTGGAGCTGAAAAGGAGTCTATCTGATTCACTCTGCCCACTAAATGAACCTTCTCCACTTACTTCTATAGAGCTTCCTAGCAGAAGGTTTATGGGAAGATAAAAGAATGTAATGGACAGGGGAAGACTGCATTGGTTGTCTGGGTATTAAGGGAATTGGAGAAAGCATGCAGTTAGCTTGAGACTTGAGACATCCAGGTGAAGCATGCCTGTTGGGAGAGACAGAAGGTCTTGAGTTAGATCCAGAATCAAAGGCAGGAACAGTAGATGAGGCCAAAGGAAGGCGAACCAAACCTGTTGAATCCAGTAAGGTGCAATAAGGATGATTTTGCTCTTCAACCTGGCTGCTTTCTGAAGGAATTTGGGTATTAGGCTTCAGGTCCTTCATCTGGTTTTGCAGGCATCCTAAAATGAGGCAGTTTGGAGCTTTATCTTGGAAGAATATATATATATATATATATTTCTGTCAGTGGGGGATTATAACAGAGGCATTTCGGGCAGCCACCTGAGGTCCACATCTTCAAGGGTGCCCATCAGTTTAGCTGGGGAAATCATAGCAGTCAAGGAAATAAGAAAGAAACTGTCCTTCAGACTGTCCTTGTAGCAGCCACAGCAGTAAATAAATAAATAAACACTACATGCCAGCTCAGCTTTTCAGTTCCAATGAGCTCTGCTGAAATTGTTTCAGCAATTCATTGATTTACTAACTCGGCAACATTTGAGCCAATGAGAGTGCTTCATAGTCAATAAGCAATTAATAACATTTGCGTTTTCCACAGAATAGTGGTTAGCATTGCTTCCTCACAGCAAGAGGTTCTCTGGTTCGATCCTTGGCTGGGGTGCCTTCTGTGCAGAGTCTGCATGTCCTCCCTGTCGTCGCGTGGGTTTTCTCCGGGTGCTCCGGTTTCCTCCCACATCCCAAAGACATGCTATAGGTGGATTGGACACTCTAAATTGGCCCTAGGTGCGAGTGTGTGCATGTGTGTGTCTTCTGTGGAAGGCTGGGTGTCGGGCTGGCAACTTGACACTGTAAAACTCCACTGCCAATCATGAGCGAACAGGTGATCCACTGTGGCAACCCCTAACCGGGAAAAAGCCAAAAGAAGAAGAAGGACTGCATGGAATGCACAAACAGAATACTAGGGTGTGTGACTTCCAAGATGGCTGCACATTGAGTAATCACTTAATTTTAGCTCTCCCAGTGTGAAAACAGAGACTTAGAAGAAAACCAATGGACCTAAATTTCTGGGTAAATTTCAGTAGCTGGCAAGTGAGTGCACTGTCTGGATGCCAGGAAAAAAGAAATACAGAGGGCCTGAAGGAAAATCAGCTACTAACGGGGATGAGAAAACACTGACCAGGACTTCCAGAAAACTAGAGGAAAGTATAAGGCAACTGCACACAGATCTGATTAAAATAAACGAAACACTGATGGAGTATATCAACTCAAACAATAAAAGGCTGGGAAAAATGGAAGAGGCTTTTAACAGATAATCGGATAAGGTGATAAAACTGCAAAACTCATAGGTCAAAATGAAAAGGCTGTCTGACTATGAGACTGCACAAGAACAGATGTTTCAAAAATAATGGAATTAGAGGACAGAGCATGTAAGGAAAACCTGAGATTTTTTGCTGTAAAAGAGAAACTGGAAGGAACAGACTGTATTCATTTTATGAAAGCACAAATACGCAACTGGACTGATATTCTACAACATGAATTATTAATTGAAAGGGCTCATAGTGTGTATGCTCCAAACCTGACCACAAGAAAGAAACCTAAGACCTTCAATACTAAAGATGCAATCTTACCACCAGAAGGAGTTGATTCTGGCAAAACTGTGGCAAAAGAACAAAGTACTAAAAGTGGGAGACAGCAGAGTGTTTGTGAAGAATGACTACTCATTTTAAACCAGGCAGAAGAGGAGTAAATTTATTCCAATACTCAGGGAATGCCAAGAAGCAGGCATGACATTCAAACTGCTGTACCCAGCTATCTTTAAAATACTTTTCCCTGGAGGGACAAAGTCATTTTTTGCTGAAGTACATGCTAAGGAAGAAATACAAAAGTTTGTCCAACAAAAAGTGAGTTGTGAAACAAAATGAGATTCTACTTCTTGCTCTTCTGGTAATAAAAACCACAGAGAGACTGTGCCAGTGAAAACTTTTCCAATGTTTCAATGGAAAATGCTTGAGAGAAGGAAAAAACACAAGAGTCACCTTCAAGAATCGAAAGTAAGTTGGAAATGAAGCAAAGACAGGATCTGAGAAATGTAGATGAACAGGAATAAAACCAGTAACTTGGAAATTGGCAAATGTGGGATTACAAAGTAATATTTATATTGGAAAACATGACAGAATAAGAAAATCTGGAAATATTGATCTTTCTTGGACTTCATTAAACTTGTAAGGAACTCTAAAGAATTTGCCCTACTTCATGTTATTAATGATTGGAAAATAAAACCAGTAACTTAGAAATTGACAAATTTGGGATTACAAAGCAATAATTATATATGTGAAACATGAGAGAACAAGACCATTTGAAAATATTACACTTTTTTGGATTTTGTTAAACTTATAGGGGACTCTAAAGCATACGCCTTACTTCATGTCATTAATGTTTGGAAAAATACTCAGGAAGGGGGAAGAAGAGGGAGAAAGCTAAAAGTAAAACATTTTTTTCTTAATGGTACTATTTTAATAGTACATTGTTTTTTTGCATGCTATAAAAAAGAAGTTATGTCTTACCATAACATTCCATCTGTGTTGTTGATCTTCATCCATTCATCACTGATGGGTTCGGTTCCGAGCCCTCGGAACAGAGTCAGCCTTATACCAAGCTCATGCCAACCAAAAACTCTCGAGCTAAGATTTACCTATAATCTCCATCTCTCTGTTACCTCAGATCAAGTTTGCCCTAAGAAGTAAAGCAGAGGCGGTCTCCGAGCACAAACCTTAGTCCAGGAAATGGACCCAAATATCCCCCAAGAGCCTCTAGGAGGAGGAAGGAGGGTGGGACGTGATGAATGGATGAAGATCAACAACACAGATGGAACGTTATGGTAAGACATAACTTCTTTATTTGATGCTTTTAATCTTCATTCCATTCATCAACGATGGGACAGAGTCCCCATTTACCTTATATCCATGGGTGGCCCCATGGAAGAACATTTCTGAGCACCAATAAGCCAAAGGACACCCTTCCCCTGGAGACCAGATCCAACTTATAATGAGTGATAAAGGTACGGGGGGAAGCCCACGTAGTTACTGCACAGATGTCGTCCATTGTGGAACGCCACAGAAGTTGCCATTGATCTGGTGGAGTGAGCTCTGATGTTTGGAGGAACAGATCTTCTTTCTTGGTTATAAATGAAAGTTATACAGTCTCTCAGTCATTTGGATAAGGTCACCGTAGAGACTGACTTTCCCATTTTTGGACCACAAAAAGAAATAAATAACTGGTCTAATTTCCTGTTTTTTTTTTGTTCTAAGTAAAATATCAATTGTCTGTGAACATCCAGTAAATGTAAATGATACTCTCCCTTGTTGGAAAAATTAGGAAAAAAAACACAGGCAAATCAATAGTCTGATTAATACAGAGCTTGGAAATTACTTTGGACAGGAAGGAAGGGTTGGTCCGCAGTGATACTCTGTCCTTGTGGAAAATCAAATAAGGGCACTTGGTACAAAGAGCTTGGAGCTCAGAAATGTATCTGGCTGAAGTAATAGCCACTAGAAAAAGAGATTTCCAGGATAGAAACTTGATGTCACATGTGGCTGCTAGCTCCAAGGGAGGCTGCGTCAAAGATTGTAAGACAAGCGTGAGACTCCAAGGTTCTGTGGGCTGCTTAAGTGGAGGTCTTGAATGATAGATTCCTTTCAAAATGGTTTTGCTGAGACAATGAGAGATTAAAGAGGAGTCACTAAAACCATTATGAAAATTAGAAATGGCAGCTAAATGAACACCAATAGTTGATGCTGCGGCACCCTCCTCAAAGAAGTTAGATAGGTACTGGAGTACAGCAGAGATGGGTGCAGAAAAGGGATCTAGTTCTCTCTGTCTAGACCAAATCGAAAATCTTTTCCATTTGTCAGCATAAATTTTTCTGGTGGATGGTTCATGAGAAGCCAGAATAATGTCACATACTGGAGAGGAAAGATTACAATGCCTGGCAAACATTGGAAGTGGAGAAGCAAAGCTGTGAGCTTGAGACTGGACAGGTTCGGGTGGCTCAACCCATGAGGGTGAGAAATGAGATCTGGAGTTGGATCTAAGGACCACGGTCTGCAAAGAAGATGAGGCCAGAGAAAGGGGAACCATACCCGTCGTGGCCAAAATGGTGCTATGAGGATCATTTTGGTTTTCAACTGGAGAACTTTCTTCAGAATTAGAGGGTCAGAGGAATGAGATGATAAGCATAAAGAAGTCCAGTGGGCCAATCATGGATAAGTCCCTTGGGGACTACCCCTGCAGGGGAATTAGGGAGAAGTAGTTGCTGCATTTATGGTTGGACGGGGAGGTGACTAGCTCGCAGCTATTGACATAGACGGTACAGAAACCGGTGCCATAGACAAAGACTTCTGTTCTGGTACAGAAAGCTTTGGAATTTCCAGTTTTGGTAGTCTTTCCTTCTCACCAGAAGGTGAGGAGGGAATGGAATGTGGCCTCTCTCTTTTCTAGGCGGGGGTAAACCCTCCGACGCGGACAGAGCTTCTGAAAAAGACGATTTGAGAAGGCCCTTCAAATTCAATTTATTTTTACACTCATTCAAGGTACAACAGCTAAAACTTTGACAAAAGGAGCAAGGTGGGTGTACCGGGAGATGAGGCACTCCCAAACAACAAACACAATCATCATGACAGTCACCATTAGGCATTTTTCTCCGACACTTCAGGCATTGTATGAAGCCTGAAGTGCCCTTTTTATCAGACATGTTAGCACTGACAAAAGCAATACAATATACAATACCAGAAAAAAAAACAGATTACCACAACCAAACAGCTACAACTAGTTAAAGATCAGAAAATACCAACAATGGTATAGAAAGATTACCACAGCAGATAGAGAGAAGGGAGTGTGCCAGCGATGGTACAAAGATTACCAACAGGTAGTTGACAGGAAAGTTGGAAAAGATACTTAGTGATACAGAGGTACAAGAATATAGGGAAAGCCAAGTAACACACTTCCTGAAAACACTTATTTATTTAGAAATATCAAAATATCAAAATATATCAAACACTTAGCTGACAGCTGGCTTGAATGGGGCTTTACGGCAATGCAGCAAACAAAATCTGAGATAACAGGAGAAAGGGATTATGAGTAAATCTTAGCTCTGAGAGTTTTTGGCTGGCACGAGCTTGATATAAGGCAAACTCAGTTCCAAGGACTTGGAACCAAACCCAGTGGTGATGAATGGAATGAAGATTAACAACATCAAATGTAAAGTTTTCCCAGTTACTTTTAAAAGTAATGGGGATACTAATGTAAATATGTGCTCCTGCTTTATCTTTTCTTCTTTCTCCCTTCTTCTCTCTTTCTCCTTGTTTGGTTTTAAGAAATGTAGGCACTGAAAAAAAAAATAAAATAAAAAATAAAAGAGAGAGAGAGAAATCTGGTTAAAAGAGCATTACAAAAATAGTGTACCTTTTCTCATTCTTGCATAGAAGAATGACTGGGTTAAAGCCCTTAGCGTAATGTAGTAACAAGTTTTAAGAGAAATCAAGTAACTGAAAATGAATATTAAATATTATAGGGCTTTTTTCTAGTAAACAAAATGTATGCTTGGCAGATCTGTGTCTGGTTCTCCTATCTGTAGGAGACAATCTGATAAAGAGAAATGGCTTGGAGAAAATGTTTTCTGAAAGCATTCAAGCATTTTTCCAGCTGAGACAGCTACAAAGAAAAGCAAAACAGCACTTAGCAGAAACACAGGCTGTACCATGCATCTTAGCATGGATAACCTTTCTTTTAGGTTATCTGAAGTCTATGAGTGTGGCTGTCAGTTTAGAACATTTATTCCTATTAGGAGGGTAAAACTTCAATATTTGAAGACGTACATAGTTTTGTGTGTTATTATTAAGTTAGTAGGTTTTAGGGAAATATTGGGGATGCATTTTATTTTATTTTTTTTGAGGGCTTTCAATAAAACAAAATGTTTTGCAAGATGTGACAAAGGCTCAAATGGATATGACAAGAAACAACTGTATAAAAGATTAACCTGCCAAAAAGTATATGCATGTAACACAAGAGTTGGAACTAGACATTTAACAAAATAGCTTTTATACATAAAAGGTGGGAATAATATTTTTTAATACAATGATGATTTCAGGTGTGTCATTAAACGTAAATAGACTCACAGATAAATACAAAAAAGAAAGAGTAGTGAACTATATTAAAATGTAGAATGCAAATAGTTTTGTTGCAGGAGACACATTTGGAAAGAACTTAACATGTGAATTTGATAAAGAAAGGTTTTCATGATTATTATTCAGTGGAATATCTGGTGCAAAAGAAAAGAGTACTTATATTAATTGCAAGAGCAGCTCCAATAGTGACAGAAGAGGATAAAAAGATAATGGCAGATTTGTAGCACTAAGGGGCTACTGGCAAGGGAGAAGGATTATACTGGCATGTATTTATATTCCATCTAAAACTGATAATAGTGGAGCTTAAGAAAGTTCTGGATGAAATAATCAACTTTCAGTAATATTACTTACAGATAAGGACTAGAATTTGATTTCCAAAAATAAAAATGTGTCTGGGGTCCTAGAAGGGAAAATATAGCAAAGAAGGGTAGATATGTGAAAAAGTGCATGAAAATATTTGGCAAGGAAGATGTGAATTCACTACTAGGAGTAAGAAGTGAATGTACATATTATTCCCCAAGATGCAAAAATTGGGCTAGGCTAGACAGAATTTACATTTCGCGGGAACATACACATTTAACTGAAGGTCTTGATAAGCACCAAATAACTACTTCAGACCATATGACAATAATAACTAAAATAAAAACAGGATAATGAAATAAAAATGAGACACTGGCTCTTTCCTACTTATCTGTTAAAAAGAGAGACATTTAAGGCATGGGTAAAGGAATTTTTTCATGAGCTCAAAGAAGATAGAAATTTCTTTAGAAAGTATAGTTAGGGAGCTGGATAAAATTAAACTGCAGGTTAAAAATAGGGTAGAAATATAAGAAAGGGAGATATGGTTAAGAAGTAATAAATATTTAGTGGGACTGACAAATGTTAAAGTATTGCAAAATAGGGGGAACCCCACAGACCATAGCAAGGAAGATAACAACAGATCCTATAAAAGTATTAGAAATATTTTGGAAATTCTATGAACGTCTGTATAAAGTAGAGAAATAAAGAAATCAAGAAAAGGTACAAACGGAAATACTTATGGAAGAATTAAATATGCCAAGGTTAGAGGTAGATGACGCTTTACTAACAGTTAAGAAAGGAGGAGATATGATGAAAATGGTGATATATAACCAATCTACAGAAAAGTCCCCAGGAATAGATGGTATTCCTGTGGAAATCTGGAAGCTAGAAGGGAAAAAAATGATAATGATCTGAAAGGTTTTGTTTAAAGGTATTTTAAGAGAAGGAGGAGTGCCAACATGCTAGAAGAAAGCAGTGGTAGCTGTAATACTTAAGGAGGGTAAAGACCCATCAGACCCAGCTACATACAGGCTGATTTCAATACTAAACAATGATTATAAAGTGTTTATGTCTATGATGGCTAAAAGAATGGCTAAAGTGGTGCCAAAATTTAGAGATCTGTATAAACATGGTTTTGTGTAGGGGAGGCAAACATTTGACAACATTAACAAAATACTGATGATGCAGAGGGAAGCAGAATGTAAGAAAATACCATTGTTGTTGTTGGGCCTTGATACATTTGATAGAGTAAGCTGGGACTTTACGAGCAGGGCAATGGAAGCATTTGCACTTCCTGATAAAATTAAAAGGTTGATTAGGAGGATATATGAGGGATCGGAGGAGAATATTAAAGTGGGTGTGGTCCTCTCTAACAACTTCTGCTTGAGTAGAGGAACCAGGCAGGGGTGTCTTCTTTCCCATTTGTTATTTGCATTATATTTAGAACCACTGGTAAAGAAAATAGGGGACTCAGAAATTCAAGGATATAACTGGTAAAGTAGTCAAGAAACGCTGACTCTGTTTGCAGATTACAGACTACAATCCATGATGTCCAACTGGGTCAGTAGAAACTGTCTCAAATTGTACATTAACCTGGTTACCAGTCTCATCTAATACTTAGTGTAATATTCACCATGACTGTAACTTATAGGCCATCTAGGGCAGTAGCAATGCAGAAAAATCTCTCTTCTTTCAGTGCAATACATGTTGTAAATTCATAAATCAACCATAGTGCAATACTCTAAGGTTCAAAGTACAATACTCCAATGTTCACAGTGCAATACTCAAATGTCTCTTTCTGTGCAAGGATCAATGCAATGTCTTAACCAAGTATCTGTGCAATACTAAAGTCTCATTTAAGTAAGTGTTCATTTCGAAAAGTATTACAATATGTTTCTAATTATGTGCAATATTAGTCTGTCTACTTGCATGTCCGTGATGGAATAGCTAGATGTTATATGTGTGTAAATGTCTGAAACTATTCTATATGTTGTCTGCACACTGAGTCCAGAGACACAGAATTTCGTTCAGTTTTTGCACTTGTGTGATTTCTGAATGACAATAAAGTTTACTTTGACTTTGAGATGATATTTTATACCTAACAAAACCAGAAAGGGACATTACAGTGTTGTAGAACATTTTGAGACAGTTTCAAATCTTTCAGGATATAAAATAAATGACACTAAAAAAAGGCAATAGCAGTAAACTATGTACCCATACACGAATTGGTTCAGCAATATCCATATTTATGGGGACATAATAACATGAAGTATTCAGGAGTATGGATTAAAAATGATTCCGGTGTGGCAGCAAAAGATATGTGGTAAGAGACTAAATAAAAGATAATACAAAAACTGAGAAAATGGAAGCTATGTTATATGGATATGGATACTAAGATACAAGCAGTTAAAAAGTTTTTAGTCCCTTAAATCTTATACACAGTCAGGCATATTTGTATCAACCATAGGAGAAGTTGTGGATAGCAATTAATAAAGAGCTAAAAGATTTTATCTGGGAGGGGAAGATGGCAAGAGTCAAGTGGGATAAGCTGATTCTTCCAATAGAACAGGGAGGACTGGTATTACCTGATTTGAAGGCGTATTTCAGAGCAACACAGGTAAGGCTCCTATACATAAACAGAAGCAGAAAACTAATTCAAAGTGGAAAGGGGTGATGATGAAATGGGCGGGGGGGGGGTCAAGAAGCAAGGAGAGACTGGGAAGTTGGAACAGACCTTTAGGGAGAATTACAATAATCATACAGAATATTATAGTCATAAAGTAGCAGAAAATATTCCAAAACTAAGCCAACACAGTAATGGAGAAAGGAGATTCTGCTGATAGGGATGACTGCAATTAGAGATACAGCAAACAGACAAAAATGGGCTGGAATTTATTAGAGAAAACTGGCAAATAACTAGAAAGGAAAAGGTAACAGAATGGGAAGATGCTAAGAATTTCATTGAACTGCAGGTTAGAGATTGCCTTCCCTATCAAACATTGATATCAGATTATAGGCAAAGAGAAAGAAATAGGAGGGGGTCCTAAATGAAAGACCAGCACTGGTAGAGTTTTTAGTAGAATCTAGAACAAGCACTGCCATTAAAAAAGGAATAATTAGTATAGCATATAAAATATTGCATGGTCAGAAAGGATTGGGAAAAGAGATTGAATAAGCAATTCACAAAGAAACAAAGGGGGATATATGCATGTCTCCCAAACATGCAACAAAGTCTAGAAGATTTAGAAGTATTTACATAGGTATTTTTATACCCCAAGTAGACTCCAAAGAATTTTTTCCTCAGATAGACAGCAAATGTTGTAGGTATGATGGGGACGAATAGAGGTAACTAGAAACATATTTTCTGGGAGTATAATGAACTGGCAGACTTTAAGGATTCCCTACAGACTGCTATGTCAGAGACACTGGGTGAGAAAATTGGTGTTAACTAAGAAAATAATTTTTTTGCGCTATGATACAGAATTGGAATTGCTTAGACATAGTAAGGGCTTGCTGACTCTAATTATGGTGGCTGCCAAAAAAAGCAATTACTAGAAAATGGATATCAAAATCTAAATCAACTTTACTAGAAGTAGCGAATATAGTAAGACAGATAAAACTACTGGAATTGGAATCTTTAGAAAAGAGTAGGAGCAGTGGAAAGTACATCGGACACAGATATCCTTCAGAGGGGTCTCACGGAAACTGATAGCTGGTGCCAGAGCCATGGCCTGAAGTTAAATGCCAAAAAATGTATAGTCATACCCTTCGGGAAAAACAAGGTAACCCCAAGCTACCATATAGGTGGCAATCCACTAAGCACAGAAGAGGTTATCAGGGACCTGGGGACCCAGGTTGACAGTGGCCTTTTTTTTGACACTCACATTGCTAAAGTGGTTAGAAAAACCTTCTACATTGCCCACCTGATCATGAGGGGATTCACATCCAGATCAAGTGAGGTCATTGTTCCCCTGTACTCTTCACTTATCAGACCAATGATCGAGTACAATGCCCCATTCGGGATGTATCTCACCCGACACCTGCAGCAATTGGAGAGACCCCAAAAGTTCCTCACCAAAAGGATAAAGGGACTCCAAAATCTGTCATATGCTGCCAGACTGAAGAAACTACAGCTCTATTCAGTCGCATACCGTCTGCACAGAGGTGACCTGTGCCTGACATACAAGGCCACGTCCAACCCGGAATTAATGGACATGCTCCACCTCAAAAAATCCAAATCTACCAGATCCACTAGAGCAAGCGACTTAAACCTTAGCACGGATATAAACATGACATGCTGGAGGGATAGATTTGTCACCCAGAGACTCCCTATGTTGTGGAATAAAATCCCGGTCCATGTGAGGCAGAGCACCTCGCTGGCTCTGTTCTAGAGAAATCTTGACCGGTGGATGGGAGATCGTAGGTTTACCCCGGGAATCATCTCTGTGTCACTACTGGACAGAGGCACAACAAACTAATGGGCACAGTATTTTTTAACATAAGGGGTGGCGTAAGCCACAAAAACTCTGGGCTAGGCTTATAAATGCCTTAGGTTTATACTAGGCTATCTACCCTATGAACCTATGAACCTATAAAACATGGGAACTGTGGGAAGAATACATGCAGAATTATGTTTTGGAAGAGGAATGAGGTTTAAAAGAAAGCAAGATTTGAATGAGCTATGTAATGTTTGACTGACAATGACTGGACAGATTATAAGTGATGTCTAATATATAATGTTTGCAACTACAATTGTGTCAGTATGGTTTGTGATGTATAATGTTTGCAACTGGAATTGTGTTTTCATTTATATAAATGTAAGACTGCCTGTGTCATACATAAAAATTTAACAAAGATGTTTCTTGTTTAAAAGAAAAATAAGAATACTAGAGGTGTGTGTGTGTGTGTGTGTGTGTGTGTGTGTGTACATCTAAGGAGTAAGGACTTCTTCACTTCCATAATAATCCTCCTAAAATCAAGTAGAAAATACACTGTTGTGTATTATAGGTTCATAGGTGTGTACTAGGCTAACGGCCCTGGAGCCTATATAAGCCTAGCCCAAGAAGATTCCCTGGCATCATGCCACCCAAAGTTAGTTCCCAGTGCTCCTGTCATGCAAGGCCACTGAAGTGATCCCCAGGGCGAACTTCCTATTGCCCATCCACTTGTCAATATTTCTCTTAAAGAGGGCCAGTGAAGTGCTCTGCTTGACGTGAATGGGAAGTTTGCTCCAGAGTATGGGAAGTCTCTGGGTTAGGAACCTTCTGGGTTAGGAACCTGTCCCTTCAGCATATTCTGTTTATTGTAGTAATGAGGTTTAGGTCCCTGGAGCATGTGGCATGGAGGGATTGGGATTTCTTTAGGTGTAGCATATCTAGCAGCTCTGGGTCAGACATGGCTTTGTAGGTCAAGCAGAGATCGCCTCTAAGCAGGCGATAAGAGACGGAGTATAGCTGGAGTTTTTTGAGTTAAGGCCTAAGATCCTCTTAGTGAGGTATTTTTGTGGTCTTTCCAGTTGTTGTAGGTGTCTAGTGAGGTACATACCAAATAGGGCGTTGTATTCTATAACAGGTCTAATGAGGGATGAGTAGACAAGGATTATGACCTCTTTCTTCCTGGATGAGAAACCTTTTGTAATGAGATGTGCCACACAGAAGGACTTTCTGACTAGAGTGGCAATGTGGTTATCAAAGGAGAGGTTGCTGTCAACCCGTGTCCTCAGGTCTCTTATCAAACCTTCAGTGTTTAGTGGACTACCACCTATGTGGTAGTTCATGGGCACTGGATTTTTCCCAAAGGGAATGGCAATGCATGTTTTGGTACTGAGCTTAAGGCCATGGTTCTGGCACCAGTCACTGGTGTCAGTGAGGCATTTTTGTAGAATGCCTACATCAGTTAAAGAATCAATAATGGCTCCCAGTTTGCAATCATCTAAGAACTTGGTCAGCCAGAGTCCTTTTGTGTTGGCTTGAACTTCAGAGAAGTAAATGCCAAACAGGAGAGGACCTAGGACCGATCCCTGTGGGTCACCACTTGTAACTGGTCGGTAGTCAGATTTGGAGTCTGCTACTTTCACAGTGTGTGTTCTATCAGTGAGCCAGTTGGCAACCCATCTTATGACATAGGGGTTTATGCCTAGTTTAGTGAGTCTATCTATGATTCCTGAGTGAGGGATGTTGTCAAAGGCCTTGGCAAGATCTAGGCGGCTGTGTGAACTACCCTGCCCTCATCCAGAGCTCTGGTGACAGACTCGAAGAAGTCCATCAGGTTGAGCAGGCATGATCTACCTTTTACAAACCCAACCTTTGTGGGGTCTAGAGTTTGGAGATTCCTTATGTCCTTATTTATAAGGTCCGTGATGATGCGCTCCATACCCTTTTATATCAGACTCATCAGACTAATGGGGCAGGAGTTCCCAGGTTCTGCAGTCGCACTCCCTTTGTGGAGTGGGATGATCATAGCAGTGCTCCATTCGGTAGGAACAAAGCATGAAATGAGGCTGTGATTGAACAGGGTACTCAGGTGTGGTGCCAATTCACTTAGTAATTCATGTAGAACACAGCCAGGGATATTATCAAGTCTCATGGAAGCTGTATTCTTGGCTTTGGACAGTGCATTTTTTTACCTGTGTAGCTGTGATAATAGGAACTTGGCATTCCTCAGGGATTGTGATAGGCCCTTTAGGGGGTGAAAGGGGGGGGTAAAGTTCGCACTGAACTTGCCGGCCAATATGTTGGCAATATCAGTTGGTTCTGTATAAGTATTGCCATTGTGCTGTAACTCAGACCAGATCTGATTATTGCCATGTAGGTTCTTGACTCAACTATAGAATGCCTTGTGATTGTCTTTAGAATCTGCAGCAATTTTGTTTTCGTAGCTAGCTTTAGAGGATCTGATGATGGATCTCAGTTTTTTGCTGAGACTAACAAGGGAGTTTTTCCAGCATTGGGAATTCACCCTTTTATGCAACAGTTTTTTTCCTTCTGTTGTAGAGTTTGTTTATGGTGGGGGACCACCAGATTGGCTTCCTTTTTTGGAGGAGAGCTTCTTGGTTCTGTTTGGTATGGCCCCGTTCCATGCACTTATGTATGTGCTCATACAGTGCATTTGGTATATGATTCAGCAGTCATGCACCTACTTTCCATTTGCATGGGTGTCATGAAGTTAGCCACCTCTGTTTTAGAAGCCCAAAATTGGCTTTGGAGAAGTTTTTTACAGTGGTTTCCTTTGGGGGAGGAGGTGAGGGTGGGATGTGGATATCCATGGTGATTAGCTTGTGGTCAGATCTAACCAGGGAGGAGTTGATTACTGGTGTAGAGCAATGATCGCCCATGTTAGTAATGGCCAGGTCAGTGAAATTTCTACCCCTGGTGGGGGTAAGAATGAGTTGGTCTAGAGCGCTGGAATGAATGAATTCCAGAAAACGTTGAGCAAGTGTGTTGGTACATGAGTAATTTACCCAGTTAATGGAGGGGTAGCTAAAGTTTCCCAATATAAGGGTATTGGGTTGGACCCTAATATTTTCCAGTGTGTTTAGGAATGTGGAGTGGGAGTCTTGGGACATGGTGGGGGATATATAGCAGGCTACAATCTGGATTGCAGTTTTACCCAGTGTTAGATGTACCTGAAGTATCTCTGATGCGTTATGTTGGGCTACTAGTCTGGAGGTGTGCACATCCTTTATGAATATGGTGACACCACCGCCTTTAGTGCTTCGGTCCAGGTTTAGGGGCTGAAAGGTGTGGTATGAATTATAGCCTGGTAGTGCTGGGGTGCTCTCCGGAGCCTTGAAACCAGGTCTCGGTCATCGCACAGATGTCGATGTTCTCCATTTTAAGGAATGCTTCAAGCGAGTGCATTTTGAGATTTAGACTTCTAGCGATGAGTAGCATAACCCTCACATTCGGTTTGCTTATAGCTGTTATGGTGGCAATTTTGTCTTCAGAACATTGCCTAAAAAAGGAACTACAAGGGTGGCAAGAGCCTTGGCCAGTATCCGGAATCCCTTGGGGTGACAGGTGCAGGCCATCTCTGGTGAAGCATCGAGGTCCGTCTATCATATCACCCCAGGCAGACAGATACGGGATCTCCTTAGAATGACATCAGAAACTTAGCCAATTGTTGAAGTCAATCATTTTCTGCTTGTACTGTGGTATCATTCTGGGTGACGGTAGGATGCTACTCAGAGCTAGGGTCATACCTATCTGGGCTACAAGATCTGAGAGCTCCTCTATGTCTCTTTTCATGTAGTCCAGGGCGGTACGTCTTAGGTCATTCACACCAACATGGACAATGACAGAGTCATATTTGTACCTGTTGTGGAGTGACCTAAGTGCATGCATTATGTGGTGGATCCTGGCACCCGACAGGCAGCTGACCGTAACTTTCTCTTTATTCACCCTAGTGAGTGGGACATCTATCTTTTTTTCTGCGTTGGTAAGGAGCAAACCAGAAGCACTGCCTGGTTATATGATTTAAACAAAGTCACACAGCAGGCAAATGAAGGCAGAAAAGCTCAAACCCTGTTCCCCTGCTAAAGGTGGCAGCTCAATAATAGCTTACAACCTTAATCCTATGCTCTAACGGCCAGACCATCACTTTCTGATAAATCAGTGATGATTACAGTCAATCAGTAATCCCAGTCATTAGAGTTACATGGATTGCATAACTCAGAAAATATATGTGGATGCATTAAAGCGAATTAGAGTATTCTGCCTTTTATGACTCCTGTTTTATAGAACAACTCTGATTTTGTCTCATTTGTATGTCCCATCACTCATTATCTGGTCTGCTAGTTAGCACAGACTTAGCACCACAAGTCTAAAACTCTGATGACTTCTCTTTTTAAGAGAGATGTTTGATTTCTTTCACCTTTATTTGCCTACTGTGTTACTTTAAACCAGTCATTTAAACACACAGTGTTCCCGGGTCACCACTGAAAAGAGAAAATTTATCACATGGGCTTAACCGGTTAACAAATAATTAAAAAAAGATTTCTGGTAAATCACCAAGGATTACAGTCAATAATGCCAGACACTAGAGTTCCATAGTTCTTACTGTTCAGAAATACATGCCCATGTAACACCTGTTGTTCTGTTAAAATTTTAATTGAATTAAAGTTATGCAGCATTTAATGCTCTGAGCTGCTAACAAACTTCTCCCTGTAGTTATAAGTACAGAGTTTGAATCTTTCCACCTCCATTTGTCTGCTGTATGACTTTGAGAAAGTCACTCAAACAGTGTTACTGGATCACCCTCAAAGAAGCACTTTCCCCCAGTGTTTTACTTGGCTAACACATAAAAGAAAATATTTAAAAGTTGTCCCTTTTTTTGGGCCTTTGTCCCAATCTCCACTATTTTTGGTCTGATCAGGATTCCTGGGCAAAGAATTTGAAAAGTATTTTGTTATGCCCCCTGCAGATGTGTAGCTTTCTGATAAACTGTTGTGGACTGCAGCTACTAAATAATGATAGGGATGTGTGTTTCAGACTTTGTATCGTTCAGAAGCAGCTTCCTAAAGCAAAGCTTATTATTCTAGCAACATTCTAAGTAAATAACAGAAATATATAAAATGTATTCCTGATTTGGGGTCTTGCCATTGTTTTTTGAGCTAAGAGGAATAGTAGGCATGGGGAATGCAATGGGTTGCACTGTACGGTTCTCCAGGCAGCGAGCTGAAACACTTTTCAGTCATTATTTATGCATTTGTTCAATCATCTGATTGGAAGCAATCATCTGCATGTGCACACTCAATAGTCCGTAACTGATGCTCATGAGTGAGTGATTTTGTGTGTGTGTGTGTGTGTGTGTGTGTGTGTGTGTGTGTGTGTGTGTGTGTGTGTGTGTGTGTGTGTGTGTGTGTGTAAATAAGAAGTTATGTACCTACCATAACGTTCCATGTTAGTTGTCTTCATCTCGCCTTCTTTCTTGCTGGTTGGGTTCGGAGCCTACTCGGCCATCTACTAAAGCTTGAGAGCTATTTACTGGCTCGAGGCCTCCCCATATCCCACAATGCTTGGCGCTAGATACCCAGATCTCGTTTGGCAGAGCTAACACCATAGAAAATTTTCAAGGACACCTGTCCAAACTACAAGGTTTACCTACAGTAGTAAAACAGAGGAAGGACGTAACCCAGATAAGAATTAGCCAGAGGAAGAAGGCCTCAAAAAGGGACTCTTCTTGGTCTGTCCAGGCTAGGGGGATGGAGGGTGGGACGCAAGAAAGAAGGCGAGAAGACGACAACTAACATGGAACATTATGGTAGGTACATAACTTCTTAATGTTAAGTTGTCTATCTCGCCTTCATTCTTGCTGGTTGGGACAGCGTCCCTAGCACCTTAGTCCTGGGTGGCTCATCGGAACAGACTCTTGAGCACAGTGGAACCAAAATCAGCTCTACTCCTAGAGGCCATATCCAACTTATAATGTGAAATGAAAGTATGAGGAGTGGCCCATGTGGCTGCAGCACAAATAGATTCCATTGGTAGTCTTGCTTGAAAAGCTACCGAAGTAGCTAACACTCTGGTGGAATGACCTTTAGGCTTAGTAGGGAGTTCTTTATGTCTCAGTTGATAAATCAAAGTAATAATAGAGGACAAACACCTGGATAAGGTTACTTTAGAAACTGGCAGTCCCTGTTTGCCCTCAGCATAGGACAGGAAGAGTTGGTCTGATTTTCTTGTTTGCTTAGTCCTATCCAAATAAAAACGTAATTGCCTATGAACGTACAATTGGCGTAACTTTTGTTCAGCTTTGTTCGAATAGTCAGGAAAAAAGACAGGTAGATCAATAGTCTGATTCAGGTTTGTTTCAGAAGGTATCTTGGGCAGAAACGGATTAGTCCTGAGTGAAACTCTATCCTTAAGAAACACAAGGTAAGGAGGACAAATACAGAGAGCTTGAAGTTCCAAAACTCTCCTAGCTGAGGTGATGGCTACTAAAAAGAGAGTCTTCCAGGAGAGTAATTTTAAGGAACCAAAAGCCGCAGGTTCAAAAGGGGGAAGAATCATGGAAGCTAATATCAAGTTTAAATCCCACGGAGGCGGGGGATCTCTGACTGGGGACCTAAGCAAAATAGTCCCTTTAAGAAAGGCCTTGCAAAGTTTGTGGGACATGATGCTGGTTTCTGACAGGCCAGCATGGAAATTTGCAATAGCAGCTAATTGGACCCTAATGGTGGCAGACGAGGAGCCAGCTTGAAAAAGTTCTCCTAAAAAATCTAGAACGTGATGGACAGGGGCTGTAAAGGGATCTATATTCCTAGCCTCTGCCCAGAAAGAGAAACGTTTCCACTTACTAGCATAAGTCTTCCTGGTGGTAGATTTGTATGAAGAAAGGATGATTTCACGCACCGGCTGAGAAATATGTGGAAGCCTGGCTAAGGTTGGAAGTGGAGCAACCAAGCCGTGAGATTGAGAGACTGAAGGGATCGGTGCAGCCCGCCCAACTGATGGACCAAGAGGTCTGGCACTGGGTCCAGATTCCAAGGCTGCTCCAGCAGGTGACGATGCAGGAAAGGGAACCAAATTTGTCGAGGCCAGTAAGGGGCAATGAGGATCATCCTGGATCCCAATGCGGACGCCTTCTGAATTAGCTTGGGAATTAGGGGAAAAGGTGGGAATGCATACAGAAGAACCCGGGGCCAATCGTGAACTAGAGCTTCTCTGGGGGAGTGGCCGAGAAGGGGGAAGAGAGTGAAGAAATCATCGCACTTGCTGTTGAAAGGAGTTGCGAAAAGGTCGCAGCAAGGTTGACCCCATCTGCGGAAAATTTTGTCTGCTACTGACTGATTGAGAGACCACTCGTGAGGCATGAGAATAGCTCTGCTTAGCCTGTCCGCTATGATGTTGGACTTCCTGGGGATGTGCGTTGCTATCAGAAACCGTTGAGAGGAGATCGCCCACTGCCAGAGTCTGAGTGTTTTTCGACATAAGGGATAGGACTTGGTTCCGCCCTGCTTGTTGATGTACCACACTACAGACATATTGTCTGTTTGAATTGCAATAGTCCCGGTGGGTAGAGAGTCCTGAAGAGCTTACAAAGCTAAAAGCACCACTCTCATCTCCAAGACATTTATGTGCAGGTGGTACTCTAGAGGTTGCCAAGTGCCCTGGACAGTCCTGCCCTGAAAATGTCCCCCCCACCCGATCAGGGAGGCATCCGTGGTCACTGTGGCAACAGGAGGAGGAAGGACAAACGGTCTGCCCTGGAGTGCTAGAGGGGAGACCATCCACCAAGCCAGGTGGTCTTTGCATGATTGAGTGATTATTATCTTGTGAGACATCAGCAGTTGCTGAAAGGACCATTGGGTAAAAAGCATCCACTGAAGAATCCACATGTGAAAACGAGCCAGGGGAACTAGTATGATTGCTGCTGCCATGAGACCCAACGTTTTTAGTAAAAATCTTACCTGTAAGACCTGCACATGCCAGCGAATGTCTGACACTCTGTCTAGAGGAAGTTTTGCGGACAGATCTTTTGTATTTAATCTTGCGCCTATAAAGGTTATAGACTGACAAGGCGACAATGCAGATTTTTCGAAATATATTGAGATACCTAGCTCGAAGCAAGTTTGGATGGTATAATCCCTGGCTCGCAGTAGCTGATGCCTGGTGGAAGCAGTAAGGAGCCAGTCGTTTAGATATGGAAACACCTGGAATCCTCGCTGTCTCAGGTGAGCCGTAACCAATGATTTGCATTTGGTGAACACCCTGGGGGCTGTGGTGAGACCAAAGGGCAGGACTCTGAATTGATAGTGACTGGCTCCCAACCGGAAGCGGAGAAACCTTCTGGAGCGCCTGTCCATTTTGATATGGTAGAACGCATCTTGAAGGTCTATGTGCACATCCAATTGTCCTGACCCAAAAAGGGTAGAATGGACTGAAGCGTGACCATCCAGAACTTTGCTCTTTGAACAGATTTGTTTAACCTGCTGAGATCCAAAATGGGTCTCCAGTCCCCTGTCTTTTTTGGTACCAAAACGAACTTGGAGTAAATTCCGGATTCTTGCTGGTCTGCTGGGACTGGCTGGATGGCCCTTTTTTCTAGCAGTTTTGAAATTTCTGGCACTGCTTGTTCCCTTAGACCGGGTGGAACATCTGGAAGGGACTTGGTTGTTTGTACAGGGGTGTGGACAAAGGGGATTTTGTAACCCTCGGATATGATGGACCGTACCCATTTGTCTTGTGTGAGGAGTTGCCAGGCTTCTGGGTACAGTGACAATCTTCCCCTGACTGCCTCTGAAGGTGGACAGTCGGGCAGCCCCTCAGGGGTGCTGAAAGGGTTTGTCAGAGAAAGATTCTCTGCTACCCTGATTTTGTGGACCCCCTCTGCCCCTCGGGCGGCGTCTATTATTGTTCCCTCCCTTGCCCCTGGAGGGAAACTCACCACATGTGTCATGCATGACTCCCTGGGGTCTCCAAAAGCACATTTTCCCACTCTTCTGACCTTTAGGGTATGGTCTAGAGGGAGTAGAAAAATGGACTCCCACGGCAGAAAGAGTCTTGCCTTCCTGCTCACACCTGGTAAGGGTATCCTTCACCTGTGGTCCAAACAGAGCCGAACCATCGAAGGGGGTATTGGTGAAGGACGCCTTAAAGGGGTCAGCAAAGTTACATAACCGCATCCAGGCATGTCTTCTCAAAGCCACACCTGTACCTGCGGCCCTACTTGCCCCATCGGCTGCATAAGAAATGAGCCGCATGGAGGAGTTGACGATTGAGTTAAGGGTCGCCAGCTGGGAGTTAATCTTATCTTGAGCCCCCGCAGCTGATGGATCCTGAAGGATATCATCCAGTTCCTTGAGAAGATCCCTTTGAAGGCGGGTGAAGTGGCACAGATAATTCAGCGACCGCATGGAAAAAGTCGCTGAGGAAAACATCCGCTTCCCGTACCTGTCCATTGTCCTAAACTCTTTATTAGGTGGATGGACAGGCACCGAAGGGTCAGCCAACTGCTTCTTCATGGCTGCTGCCACCACCATGGCATCAACAGAGACACCTTTTGTCAAATATTGGTTGTTGGGTGGGGCAGTAATGAACTTGGTGGGCCTACGGGGAGTTGGTTCCACTGTGTCCGGGGCTGACCACGCCCTTCGAGCCACTACTTCCATGAGCGGGTCGAAGGGTGGAGACACCCAGGAGGTGGAAGGGCGAGAACCAAACGCGTCCAGGTATACCGACTCGTCCTCGGAAGGTTTAAGGGCAGTCCATTTCCCCCTCTGCTTAAGGATCTCTAGGATGTCTGAAAAAGAGACATCCTCAGAGGGGGATCTTGGGGACCCTTCCGAATCCTCCAAGTCGGTATCAGATGTGACTGACTCGGGGGAGTTGACATGTTTCCTCTTACATTTTCTCTTCCGAGGGGGCTCCTCTGAAAGATCAGGGGAGGCCTCGGAAGAGGAAGATACTCCCAATGTGGAGACCTGGAGCATCTGTTTTTCACGCTTGGGGTCAGGAGGGTGGGCAGGGACCGATACAGACACCATGGGGGGAGGGGCCGATCGAGGAGCCGACTCAGGAGTCAGCACGCTCCTCATGACCTCGAAGGCACCCCTAATCAGGCAGAGCAGAAGGTCCCCGCTCCGAGGAGACATGAACCCCTCCCGGCACCGAGAGGGACGGCTCCGAGGTCGATGTCGGGGCCAAGCTCACCTGAGCCGAAGCCCCAAGAGGGAGAAAGGGGTCGGACAAGGGTCCAATGCCACTCGCCCCCTCAGAGCAGACGAGGGAGTCCCGGCGCTGAGATCACTCCAGGGAAGGAACCAATGAAGAGATCGGAGCTGACGAAGGAGCCGAAAGGTGTGGTATCGGCTCTGACATTTCCAAGATTCGAGCCCCAACCAGCTCCGGTTCCGAACGCAAAGGCGGAGTCGGAGGAGGAATTGCTGAAGACACCGGGACAGCCACAGTTTGTTGAGAAGGGCTGGTTAACATTTGGGCCAGGGCTTGCAATTTAAGGAGTCTACTGACCACCCACTCCAAGTCATGATCAGATAGCCTTGAGGACCCAGAGGAGTGGGACCTATGGCTTTGTTCAGACTGAAGCAATGGTGACCTCGGAGCCGAATGAACCGATTCTAGGGAAGGGGACCTAGAACGTTTTCGGCCCAAAGATGGTTTCAACACTAAAGTCAGAGCCGATTGAGATCTAGAGATGTTGGCTCCAGCTGGAACCGAAGAGGAGGAAGATGCACCACCCGGCGACAGCTCCAAACTGGGAGCCGACGGTTTGGCGGGCTTTGAGGGTTTCCCCGACTGAGGCTTCGCCGGGGATCCCTCTGGCTTAAGTAAGCCTCTCAAAATAAGCTTGTTCCTACACTCCTGCAGGACTCTCGGGCTGAAGGCGTGACAGACCGAGCAGGAGTCCTGCAGGTGTAGGGAACCTAAGCAATACACACAAGAAGTGTGACCGTCTGTCAGAGACATCTTCTGACAGCACGAGTCACACTTCTTGAAGTCTGAAACTTTAGTATCCTTGGACATACTGGCAAGGGGATACTAAAGAGAGAAAAATTAAACTAGTGCTTAAACAAGGCACACAGAAACACTCACACACGCACACTAGTTAAGCTAACAATAATAACTACAAAAAACTATCACCACACTTAATAACAACAACAACTATCCTTAATAAAAATATACAAATACTATAAGGCGAAACACTACTCCTATTAAGTATCAAAGGGGTGGGGTTAGCCACTAAAGAGAAGAAACAAGGGGGGGGGAGAAACTCTCTAACAAAAAACGAGTTTCCTAGGTGGGATAAACTAGGGGATACACAGTCTAACTACACCAAAAGGGAAGACTATCTAAATATACTAAAAATACAAGTTAAATGTTTAGCTAATAATACAAAAAAGGAATAATACGACCTGAGCCAGTAAAATTGCAACCTCGTAGCTGAAGCGGCAAACGAGATCTGCGTATCTAGCGCCAAGCATTGTGGGATATGGGGAGGCCTCGGGCCAGTAAATAGCTCTCGAGCTTTAGTAGATGGCAGAGTCAGTGCCGAGGATCGGCTCCGAACCCAACCAGCAAGAATGAAGGCGAGATAGACAACTTAACATTATATAGTTCCCTGCATCCCAGACTAGTTGTGGCATAAAGGAAGAGCACAAGTGTAGAAAACAGGATCACTGTAAGAGCCATGTTCTTTGGTTACAACCCTTGGTTTCCTTGTGTTGTTAACTATTAAAAGTAGACCCAGTGATCAGAGATCTGAGAACACATGTTGATAGTAACTTGACCTTTGACCACCATGTAGCTACTGTGATGAGAAAAAACATTCTATCTTGCAGAACTTATATGTAAGGGCACAGCATCCAGGGGCAAGGAGGTCATTGTTTCACTGTACTCTTCTCTTATCCAGCCAATCACTAAGTACAACACACCCTTCAGCATGTACCTGACCAAGCACCTGAAACAGTTTGAGAGACCACAGAGGTTTCCCACAAAAAAGAATACAAGGAGTAAGCAACAAGTCCTATGTAGACCATCTCAAAGCCCTCTCCGTGTACTCTGTCTCCAACAGACTGCTGCACTGCATGGAAGTCTATGCCTAGCTTACAAGAAATCTTCTATAATCTCGCACTGATGATCTGTTGCATACCATCAAAACAAACAGTATCAGAAATACCTGTTCTAAGAACTTAAACCTTGTCTGTGACAAAGAGAACATGTTGGACAGACAGGTATGGGTCTCAAAGAAAACCCTGTCTCTGGAACACTACTCCCATTCATGTGAAGCAGAGGTCATCCCCAATCATTTTCAAATGTAACTTGGACCAGTGGGTGCGAAATTGAAAATTTACCCCTGGTTTGGCACCTATATCCTAATGGACAGTGGAGGCAGCCTGTGAACACTTGATGTATACAAGCCTATATCATAAATACTAAAATTCCTTGGGGTAATGACCCATGTCAGCAATATTTTAGTAAATTTGGAGTATACTTGCTAGGCTTAAAATGGCTTTTGGACCAATAGCTTAATAACTCCCCTATGAACCTAATACAGTGTATTTCTTTTATCTGGTTGTGAATAAACTGGACAGCATGAAGTCTAGAAGTTCGTTAATATTTCAACTCTGAATGCATTTTTAATTTTGCTCTTTTTTCCAGGAATAAAGGTGTCTTACATCCAACGACAACAGCTTCCGCTCAGACGGCAAGTGCAACGGCTAAACAAAACTAGAACATAGGAAAAACAGCCAGCACATGAAATGGGAGGAAAATTGAGACTTTAATAAGTCTAACACAGTCCACATTGGTAGATTTATTAAAGTCTCAGTTTTCCTCCTATTTCGTGTGCTAGCTGTTTTTCTGATGCTACAAAAGTCTGTCTGGTACTATGTGCAGACGAATAAGGCTATGAGCTGTTAATGAGCTGATTCTTGTAATGCAGGTTTTGATTTTCCTGGCTTTAGTTTGTGTACAGTGAGACACCGACTAAGTCACTTCACCAGACAGTCCTCATGAGCTGCTTCAGAAAAGGAAATATATTATACTTTTGTCTTTCAAATTCTTGCATTATTCACATATCTATTGCTGGACTGTGAATCCCAGCATGTCTCCTGTAATTTAATGAACTGCCAGATGGATTTTCAAAAAAATGTGAGTTTCATGGGAAGAGCAGTTTCCTGTTGTTTGTGCTAAGTTTATTTTCAATGTAAGAGTGTTTTATTTTGTTTAGCAAATGGCTGTCAGTGTTTTGTTATAAAATATAAAATATAATTTTTAAATCAAATTCAGATTTCTGTGATAACTGTGAAAGTAAAGAAGAACATACTATGCACATCAACACTGTTTTGTGGCAAATGGAAACAGGCAGCCAACTAATAAAATATTGGTAAATGTGGAGGAAGGGGCTGGTCCATTACCATTACCCTGCACGGGGTCCCATTTGCCCATGATCCGGCTCTGTTGATGTTGGAGGCATCTGCTGTGCAACACGCATTATCAGCCATTCAGGTGGGTCTGACCTGTACTGATTAATATCAGTGGGGATAGCTATTCTTAATGACAGGGAAGAAATGGGGAGGCCAAAAATGACATGTTCTGCAAGCATGTAACCCCCTCCAACACACAAAAAAATTATGTTTTATCTATTCTAACGATATTTCTGATTTTTGTATGACTGGGTTGTTGAGCAAAAGTTTCTGCAACATCTATATTATCTTTAATTTTCTTGCCTTATTCACTGCACTAAAGAATGAATTGATTCATCGATAGGCCTGGATTATGCAATATAGCCTAAAATGTTGCACTTTACTAACCTATTTTTGTAGTATCCTGTTTACAGCCTCCAGCAACTATGTAGGGGTTGACATTTGTTATATCAGATTAGTCTGCATTATTCTGAGTGATGATCAACTGCCTGACCTTCAGCATCAATTCTACCATCATAGCTGCATATTACTGCAATACAATTTTTCATTTAAAATCAGATTGTAAAAGTTTTCTGCATTTAATTAAAAAAAATACTGCTCTGTCTGGCAATAAGTGCAGAGGACTAAAGCTCTGGCTTGTTAATGAGCTGTATCCTGTGCCAAGGGTGCAGGGTTTGAATATTTCTATCTGCATTTACCTACTGTGTTGAGATGGTAACTTAACCAGATGTTGCTTTGGGGCAATGGGAATTTGGGCTAGACTCCATAATAGTTTAACGGACTGCAAGCCTAGGGAAAAAAAGCTATGTACTCACAATAGCGTTCCATTTGTGTTGTTCATTTTCATTCTTCAACAAATGGGTTCAGACCCGAGCCTCGGATCTGACTCTGACGCTTTTTCCAGTGCATGGAACACAAACTCTCAAGCTCCTCCCTTACCCGTAATGTACTAGTCCCCTACCATACCTCAGATTTTGTCTGCTGACCTTTTAGCCTAGACAATATTTAACAAATGTAACAGTATCTGGAGCTCAAATAAAGGAACACTGGTTCCTTTATCATCTTCTAATCTTTTGAGAAGTCAAATTGGTAGGGGGTTGGCAGGATGGGAATTGAGGAAGAATGAAAATGAATAGCACAGATGGTACATTTTGGTGAGTACATAACTTTTTCGTCTGATGCTGTCATTTTCATTAATTGTTCAAGAAATGAGACAGAGTCCTCAGCTGCCTAAATCCTGGGAAGACTCTAAGGTCGGATATTCCTGAGCACTGCTGAGCCAAAGGCTGCTCTTCCCCTAGAGACCAGATCCAATCTGTAATAAGGATTAGCCCAAGCTGTGGCTGCACAAATATCATCCAATGATAATCTGGATAAAAATACAGAAGAAGTTGCAATAGACCTGGTGCAATGAGCCCTTAAAGGTTTTGGCAAAGACCAACCCATTTTTTGTAAACAAAGGAAATACAAATCAGTTAACTGGCTAAAATCGCTTTATTAACTGGTTTGCGGCATTTTGAATCCAAAAAGGAAATAAATAATTGTTCAGATTTCCTGAAAACTTTTGTCCTATGTAGATAAAAATGAAACTGTCTGTGAACATCCAACAGTTAACATATACTCTCCTTTGCTTGTGAAATTTGGAAAGAAAACTTGAAGGTTTATAGTTTGATTAATATTGGATTCTGACACCACCCTTGGAAGGAAGGATGGGTTGATTCGTAAGGATACTCTATCCTTATGAAAAATCAAATAAGGAGGTTTAGAGGGCTTGAAGTTTTGAGAAATTTCAGGTAATAGGCAATAAAAAGACAGTCTTCCAGGTTAAAAATTTTAGTTAACATTTGTCTGGCAGTTCAAAGGCAGATTGGGTCAAAGTTTGTAAAACCAATTACAATTCCACAGAGGAGTGGGATCTTTAAAAGTGAGTCTAAGAAGAAAGGTTCCCCTTATAAAGGCCTTGCAAAGTTTGTAAGAAGCGAAAGATGAATTATTTACTCAATTGTTAAAATTAAAAATGGCAGATAGTTGTACTTTAATAGGTGAAGAACTAGCACCTTCATTAAAAACTGTTGCTAAAAACTCAAGAACTTTAGGTACTGGTGCTAAATAGGGATCAATGTTATTTGGCTGTGTGCAAACAAATCATTTAAATTTACTTCTGTAAATTTTTCTAGTAGAAGCTTTGTGGGGAGATAAAAGAATATGGCGGATGGGGAAGCAGAGCTTGGGCTGTCTAGCTATCAACGGAAGTGGAGAAACCATGCAGTCAACTTTAGGCCTAAAATGTCCAGGTATATCATATCCGTCAAGTAAGGCAGGAGATCCGGAACTGGCTCCAGAATCCATGGCAAACAAAGCACATGAGCCAAAGAAAGGGAAAAGAAATCTGATGAGAACAATAAGAAGCAATGAGGATGACTGTGTTCTTCAACTGAGATGCTTTCTGAAGGAATTCGGAAATTAAAGGTACTGGGAGAAAGGCATAGAAGAGAGCAGGGGCCAATCGTGGAGAAGAGCATCTCTTGGTGACTCCCCTGGTGGGGGGATCATGGCAAAGAACTTGTTGCACTTGTTGTTGAGGGGAGATGAAACGAGGTTGCAGAAAAGTGGCCCCATTGATGGAAAATCTTTTCCACCCTTTCATATTGAGTGACTACTCATGAGGCATTAGAATGGACCTGCTTAATTTGTCTGCTATCAAACTGGATTTCCCCGGAATCTGCATTGCTATCAGAAATCCGTTAGAGTTCCCCCCTCTGCCTCTGGGGGAACATTGCCACACTCTCAAAACTTCTCAACACATGGGATAAAATTTAGATCCTCCTTGTTTGTTGATGTACCAGACCACTGACATATTGTCCATTTGAATTGCAACCTGACCTGGAGGGGAGTGTGTCTTGGAAGGCCTGTAATTCTAGGAGGGCAGGTCTCATTTCTAGCACACTGATATACATATTGGTCTCTTCAGGGGACCATGTGCCTTGGACCGTCTTTCCCAAGAAGTGCTCCCCCAACCTGATCTGGAAAGCGTCAGTGGTAACTATGGCCTTGGGCTGAGGGAGTATGAAGGGATGAACTTGCATAACCTGATCAGAGTATATCCACCAAAGGAGGTAATTTTTGCAAGCCTAAGTTATTTTGATTTGGGTGGATAAAGGTTGATGAAGAACAGACCACTGAGTCGCTAGGGTCCACTGAAGAATTCTCATGTCACATCTTGCTAATGGAACAAAAATTATCACAGCAGACATTGTCCCCAGTGCTTAAAGAATCAACAGAGCGGACAGAAAAGAATTTTGAATGATTTTTTTGACTCTGAATAGTATGGTTTGTATCCTTGATAAAGGAAGGGAGGATGTCAAGGATACTGTGTTGAACAAAGCACCAATGAACTCCAATAGTTGACCTAGTTCTAATTGCAATTTGTTGTGATTGACTGAAATTCCCAGGTGAGAGCATAACTGGAGTAAATAATCTCGTGCTTTGATCTCATGACGGCTGGTCATAGCTGTTATGAGCCAGTCGTCCAAGTAAAAAACACGTGGAATCCCTACAGTCTAAAGTAAGCTGCCATTACTGCCATGCATTTGGTGAACATCCTGAGGAGCTGCAATGAGGCCAAAGGGCAGAGCTCTGAATTGGTAATGAATGGCTTCCAGCTAGAAGCGTAGGGATCTTCTGGACAGACTGTTCATTTTTATATGACAGTATGCATCCTGAAGATTTACTGAGCACATCCAGTCGTCCTTGTGCAGAAAAGGCAGAATGGACTGAACCATGAATATCCGTAACTTGGTGTACTGAACTGACTTGTTCAAAATGCTGAGATCCAGTCCCTTGTTTTCGTTGGCACTAAAAATAATCTTGATTAAGTTCCAGACTCTTTTCAGTCTAGGGAGACCTCTTAGATGACTGTTCTAGCAGCTTTTTTATTTCCAGTGCTGCTGCTTTCCTCTGACTGGATCAAATATCAGGAATTTTGTTTACTGTTAAGGGGGGGCATAGGAAAAATGATATTATATAACTTCTGGAAATAATCCTTTGCACCGATGAATCTTTTGTAATCTCTAACCAGGCTCTCTGGTGCAGGGATAAATGATCCCCACCTGTCTCCAGAGGTGGACAATCAGACCTCCTTTCAGGACCACTCGCAGATCTGTCAGAGAAGGTTATCTCTAGACCCTTGGTTTTACTGACCTCCTCTGCCACGTAGGCAGCATTTTCCGTTAGAGTTCCCCCCTCTGCCTCTGGGGGAACTATCTCCAAGTGGATCTTGGAAAGGACCACGGGACTTTCTAAACCACAACTTTGACCACCTAATTGATTCCTAGAAAAGTTCCTTTGAGGAGTCGAAAAAAGTATACCACAGCAGATAAGGTTTTACCTTCCTGCTCACACCTGGATAATGTGTCTTTAACCTTGGGGCCAAATAAGAAACTTCCATCAAAGGAAGCATTGATGAAGGAAGACTAAAAGAACTCTATGAAATCACACAGGTGCATTCAGGCATGCCTCTTAATGGAAATGCCTGAACTCACCACCCTTGAGATGAGCCTCATGGATGAGTTTAAAACAAATTGTAGGGTAGCCAACTCTGAGGCAATCAAGCTCTCTGTCTCAGAAGTAATGGTCCCAGAAAGGGATTTGGTAAGTTCCTTAATCAAATCCCTCTGTAGTCTAGTGAAGTTTGCAAAATAATTCAGCGACCGAAAGGCAAAGGTTGCTGAAGCATATAAATGCTCCTGAATCTGTCCAGCACCCTTGACTCCCTGTTGGGGGGATTAACATAGGAACATTGTTCTGTAAATTCATTTTTTGTGGTCATCTCTACAACCTTGGTACCAAATGGTACTCCCTTGCTCCAAAATTCCCTGTCCTTGAGTGGTGCCAGGATCATGCCTGGTTTCTTTGGAATCAGCTCAATGGAATTAAGTTCCTTCCAGTCTAGAGATCAAATCAATGAGCTAGTCAGCAGGCAGAGTCACCCAAAAGGTAAATGGGCCAGCTCCAAAGGCTTCCAGAAATACTTATTCCTCTTGGGAAGGGCTGTCAGTAGACCAGCCACCCCTTTGCTTGAGGATCTCTAGTATGTCTCCAAATGAGACGTCATCAGGTGGTGATCTTGGGGACCCTTTCCTTTCATCAAAATTAGTAATCTTTATGACAGACTCTTGAGGAGAGTCTAAGAGCCTCCTTTTGCACTTTCATTTCCTAGGGACCTCTTCAGTGGGATGCTCCAGAGAAGTATCAGAATATGTCAATATACCTTGCTGGGTATCCAGGAGTCTTTGGGCTAGCTGTCTCTGTGATGTAGGAAGTTGAGGCTCAAGACACAAAGACAACTGGGTCTGGAAACTAGGAGCCAAGAAGGATGGATATGTATTTTCTGTTGGAGCAGAGAACACACTCTACTACCTTGAAAGCAGAATGCCTCAGAGAGAAGGAGAAAGAGGGCTATGAGAAGACAGGCTTCTGGACTGTCGGCTCCTTTCCACCCAAAGAAAGACACTTGAGGCAGGGGTCAGAGCCAAGCTGTCCATGGCAGAGGCTCCGAGGGGCAGATATGGTTCCGACAACCCTGGAGTCAACTCTAACACCCCAGATCCGGTGCTGACACTACGGCTCCAAGAGTCATCCACTTCCAACATGCTCGAAGCCAGTCCACTCAGAGACAGTACTGGTGTAGAAGATACAATGATCTTCGGATCTGATATGGATAGGCACGGGATCCTCGGATCCAACTGCTCTGAAATCAAAGGTCGGACTGGAGAAGGAGACAAAACAGATGGTGTAGTACTGATGAAGGTCTCTGAACCCAATGGGGTAGGAGGCAAAAGAACTCCAATTTTAATTTGAGTTGAGAGGAATTTTCTCATCAACCCGTCCACATCTGCTTCAGTCAGACTTCTGAAGGAGCGAGAAGAAGCTATTGGTGAAGCAACTCTTTAGAATAACCCCGAAGTATCAGCACTAGCACAGCTGAACCATCAATAACCACAAGAAGTGTTAGTATTCTGTCCACAGGAAAAAACTCTTCTGTTCTGAGGAAGTCTTTTAGATGAAAATGCTTAACCAACATTTGGATTTGTAATCTTTTTATAAAAGTTATTAAACATGATCTATAATTTTTACCTTCGAGTTGGGTTTTCCTGTGGACAGAATACTAGCAGTCCTTTTGGTAATTAGCTACTGATGAAGCCCTAGAATGAGATGCCTTTCCAGAAAGGCAGATGGGAGATGAGAAGACACTGGATCCAGGCTTGGAGGAGATCACATCCGTGATGACCTATCTGTATGCTTCCTTGCATACGAAGGGGTCCGATCTGAAGTTTTTGTTTTTGGATCCAAAGTAGTCAAACTGGAAGTTTTTGTCTTTGGATCTGAACAGGTCAGATCTGAAGGTATTGAAATTTTAGAGGCGGTTCTGAAATCACAGTTGAGGAACTTGTAAAGATCAGGGGGGAATGCTTTTTAGCCTCCTTTTTTTATGTTTTTAGGGGTTTGAGCCCCGATCCTGTATTGGAAGATTTAGATGGGAGTAATCTCTCAAAATTAACTTATTTCTTCTATCGATAATGGACCTAGGGGTGAAGACCTTACAAACATCACAGGCAGAATCCAAGTGAGCTGGGCCTAAACAATAAACACACAGTGTGTGCATCAGATAACGGTATTTTACTGTCACACTCCATACATATTTTAAAAACGGAGGGTTTTTCAGACATATCTTTTCTACAGGAATGAAGAGGAAAGGATTTTTTTTATTGATATAAAAAGGTAAAGGGACAGTATTACCAACAATGGTAATACAACAGCTTATCTCAAAGTTATAAGGGAGAAAAAAGAAAGAGAATGTACCAACTATGGTACTGTAGCATTACATTAAAAAGTATAGAAAAGACAAGGGAGGATACGTAGATAACTTTACTAAACAAATAAAAAGATAAAGACATTTCTACTTTTACTAACAAAAGCCTACTACTGCTTGAGAGCTGACAGTGGCCACGTCTGAACACAAAGGTGGCAAACAAGACATGAGGAATGGTAGGGGATTAGTGCATTATGGGCAAGGGAGGAGCTTGAGGGTTTTAGTATTCCACGAGCTGAAAAAAGTGGCCAAGTCGGATCTTAGGGTCAGATCTGAACCCATCTGTTGAGGAATGAATGAAAATGACAACATTAGAGCGATCTTTGAACCTGTTGTTCTTTTTTGCCACCCATTCCCTATTGCATAACAGATCTAGTTCAGAAAATGTTATAGAAATATTATCAGCACACCAACTTTGTAATGCAACATAGACCATTTATTTTTCAAGGGCAGCAGGCACTGCATTTGTACATGAAGCAAAGAAATGCAAAGATGTTTGCCAACAGCAACAACTGCATTAGTAATAATAGTTATCTTTAATGTGGAATTATTCAGATGTGTTTTATTTCTGCAGAGATTGTGCATATTGATTAGTATATGCTGTCAGGTGTTTAATATTTCTTATACTATCATCAAACATACGCTGCTCTTTGAACTGTGTTACACATGGTTGGGTCTTATACTGTGATGGTTGTGAGCTTTATACAATTTCATGTAGTTTATCCAAAGCTACAAACAAAGTACATGTAATTTATTTCTTTATAACACTAAAGGGTGTACACAGACAACAAATTAGCTAGAACTGCTGGTGGGGTTAGGGTGCTACCTGCGGATATAAGCTCCTTATGCTTTTATCATCTCTTCACTTTTAAACAGTGTTTAATCTGGGTTTGTAGAACTAGTATGTATGTGTGTGCCTGTGAATTAAGATGGAATACTTAAAAGTGAAATATGTTACTTTGGCCATTCTTACTGATCTTAGTTTTTAACACACACAGCTAAGAAGAATGGAGTCTAACACTGTGGCTAAAATTGCTGGATTTGGGAGATGTCTGCGGATAAAAATGATCCTGCTGAGTTAATAAAGTTAAACAGTTATTAGTCTGTCTTTGCAGGACTAGTGTGTATTTCTACAAAACAAACTGAAATAATTTACTGTGATCATTTTATCACAATCAGATATGTGATACACACTCAGTGAAGTGGCTGTAACTGATAAGCATAGATGTTGGATTATAATTGCAACAGTTTGAGTAGCCTTTTATGGTTGAAATGTTCTGACATGCAATTTTGTCATTATTGGTTAGGTAACTTTATTTTACTGATTCTTAGAAAAACAAAATGTTCAAAACAACAAGTTTCAAGCAAATACTGTTGTATTAAACAAGATACATAATTAAAAACAGGAAGTTGAATCAAAAATAAAACATGCATTAATGCATTGTTCTAAAAATGTGAGTGGGGTCCACAGTTTGAAAACAGGCCAGGGCCTAAGGTACACTCCCATACACCACTAAGGAGCAGTAGCTATATTTCAGATTTTTGTAATTTTAAAAGTAACAAAGCAAGTCACTGATTCTAGGTGCACAAGCAATAATATGCTTTTACTTATTTATAAACCAGGTAAGCCCAGTGGACAGAAATGTAACTCTACAAGGGTGACCTAGGAGCTTGTCTGGTTAAGTGATGTGCTCAGAGTCACACAGTAGGCAAATGGAGGCTGAGTGAATCAAACTTTGGACTAAAAGCAGCAGCCTTAATCTTCTGCACAAAGTGCCAGACCAAGTCAAGTGTTTGTGCATTTTCAGTCACAGATAATACATTTTAATAGCTCTGCTAGTAACGTGGCCTGGAACTACAAATATGAGTCCCAACAAAACACTAAATAAGCTACACTTTCAATAAGGGATGGCCACTATGAAAATCTAAGATGTCACCAACAATAATCAAAGGATATCACTGTAAAAGACAAACTGACACTCTTGCCAGAGACGCATAAAAAAGTAGAAAATCAAAGTATTTTAATGAAAGTTAGTGAGGAAATTACTACAGAAAATATTCTTTTCACCAAACCACAGTTTGTGTGACTATGAAATTATAATGGGGAAGCAAAAGCCTTAATTGTAAAATTAAATCATACAACATGAGCATTCCCCCCAGAAAAATCAGGCCATTTTCAAGTAAAACAATTCAGGAAATAATAATCACTTAGAATGACAGAGGTGTAACAGTAATGCAGTAACGCTCAATACATGATGAAAAATATCTCCATTAGTGGGAAAATTTGATAAAGTATCCCAAAAATGACTGGAAGGTTGAGTAAATGGTGGTCATTACTACTGGTCTTGTGACATACTGAAAACCAATGTCATTTATCAAAGTAAGACATTTTTAATACATGGTTTTCTAGCTTCCATTGCCACTTGCAAAATCAGACTACAAAGCTCTTGTGCTTACTGACAAGGGAAGTTATTACAGGCTGCTGATCTTAGGGACTTGGAACTAGTGTATGCAACTCTTTTCTGCTAAGGAGTTAAAAGACCTTGTCTCAATGCCAGTTCTCAAGGTGACAGTGTTATCTTACGAAACATGAATATCCATAGTTTTCTTTGTCAAGGTAGAGTTATCAAAATCATATATGCCCTGCCTATTTGGTTTAGAGAACTGTCTGAATTACTGCTGTTGTGCCAAAAGCTATCAAGTTCCTGATTCCGCAAAAAAGATAATGCACTGACTCTGCTAATTTCTGGGGAACTGGAAAAGTAGCTGCATATTCTTATGAAAGGCAAAGATATCGACTTCTAGGGAGCATCCAACACTCCCTGCCATAGTGATATCCTACAGTCTATGGAGATTCGTTAGCTGAACTTATCTGTCAGCAGATTATGAATGACCTTGGAGATGTACTACTTGCAAAATGAATGCCTGCAAAGCTTAATGAGAAATATAACTTGCCAAACTGCATTGTTAATGAATGTCTTCTTGCTTGTTTAGATACTACATTAATATGACAACGTTTAACAGATTAATTTGTCTGGCTTGTCTGAAGAGGACTTTGAAAAGGCTTTTAAAGCTAGCCACACTGCCAACATATCTCACTTTAGTATGGAGGCTTTGTAGACAATACCAGAGTCGCTAAACTAATAAAGACAGAATACAAAGCTTTGTCAAACAAAGTCTGAAGTATCTATAATTATCACTGGAAAAAGAAATGGACCCTGACAGACTTAGTAAAGGTGACCATTACTGCAGGTCTCAAAGAATTTCCCTTTTAATAGAGAAGATCTGTTTAAACTGTTGGTGAGACTGGTCCCATATGTAGCTTAATTTCTCCAGAGTTTTCATGGGCAGTCTGGCATTTGTTACTGCGGTAACAGAGATGGTGTGAGACAGTCTTCTTATGAAAGTGAGAGATGTCATCAGAATCAATGGCACATTTATGGAAATCAGAATCTACCATTATGTTGGAGCAGACTTCTTGACCTCAGCCTATGCTTCAGGGCTGCAATAGCAAGGAAAAAAAGGTATTCAAGCACGAGTTGCAGCACCTCCTCAATGAAATGAGTTGGTTTTGCTAAAGGGTAAGCTGAATGTTCACTTCAGGACAGACAGTGCTGCATATGAGGGCTGCTAGATTCCACAAGTTTGGGGCAACAGGAATAATGAAAGAGAGGCTGTTGTAAATAAATGGCTTAATGGTGGCCAACACATGGTTTGTTAAGACAGGCAGTCAAAAGATCAAATACAACTGTGGCCAGCATACAACTCGGGTAAGCTTCCTTCTATTACGGAAAGGGCATGGGACTCTAGTCAGAGATTAGAACGTCACCCCAGAGAAATGGTCAACCCCCAGCATAAGCCACTAATGGCAGCAATCAGTTGCAAACATTGGTCACAGAAGATAAATGGATACTAGGCTGAAGACCTGGAAGCTGACAGGAACAAAAGGCACAAGAGGTTATGAAACTACTCCTGTCTATAGCATGTCAGGAAGTTGAAACAGATGGAATACAAGAATCCAGCATCTCAAACCAGCATGTGCAAGGATGATAGAACAGATCTGCAGCTGAGCCATGTATCGACATAAAGTACATAAGGAAAGCTAGCGGTGGAATGCAAAAGACAAGGAAGTTACCGAAAAGAAATGAAAACTGCAGAAAGAAGTGGAAGATAAAAAAGAAGGCCAAGTCTAAGGAGAAGGACACTGTCCAACAAAGAGGCTAAGACAGAGGTCACAGTGACAATTTAACTACTCATCACATCAGTCCATGTGGCATCAAGGGCAGATGGCAGTATTCACAGAAGTTTCTGAATGAAAATAAATAAATAAATAAATAAATAAAATGTACAGGATTTGTACTGCCAAATGCACAGCCTATGATGAAAAAGAAAGAAAAACCCATCCTAGAAGATGTATGAAGAGCATTAAGGAAAATTAATTCAGGGGAAATGGCAGGTAAAGGTGAAGTCACAGCAGAGATGATAAAGACGGGTGTATTAGGGAAGAAATTTCTCCTGAGGGACTCATTATGGCATGGAGATAGACAGAAAGACAAATCCTAAATGACTAGAGAATAAGCACGTCATTGCTCATGTACAAAAACTAAGGAGTTACTTTCAGTAACAACTGCTTGCTGTACACAAGTCTCAAACTCCTTTCACTTCATGAAACTGCTGGAGATGAACACTGATAAATATTCATAGTAATTAAAAGTAAGAAACAAGATGAGCAGTTTGAATTCATATCATAATGTTGTACAACTGACTGGATGTTTGCAGTGATAGGAAGACAGAAATGAGGAAATAATCCAAATGGGCATTCCAAGACATGGAGAAATCATATAAAAAAGCTGATTTGGGCAACCCTGCCATGGTCTGAAGTCCCAGAAAAATTGGTAGAATTAGTGAAAGCTATGTACAAGGATAGTACAGTTGTGTACACTTACCATAAATGTAGATGTTCAAGTGTATTCACTGTTGCAGTTATCACATTTGGGTTATCTGCTTGCAGTAGCCCTCAGTCGACCTGATAAAGTCTTGGGTCGTGCATCGGTTGCTGTCTCATCTTCCACAACGTCAGGTAGTCAGGGGTATAAAGCATGTAGCCGACGTCATTACATCAGTTTTTCTTGCCCCAGATGTCAGGTGCCCCCCTAATGGGAAGCAATTCAATACATATATATATATATATATATATATATATATATATATATATATATACAAGGTTATACCTCCAACAAAAAAGCAAATACAGCAAAAAGCTTTTAAGCATAGTAAAGGAGTGTAGAGGTATACCCAGGAGAAGTCAGGGGGCTGGAGGGAGGGTAACCAGGACTGCAACAGTGAATACCCTCGAGCATCTACATTTATGGTAAGTGCACACAACTGTACTATGTTCTTCGTGTTTCACTGTTACAGTCATCACATTTGGGTAGATTCCCAAAGCTAAGGATGGGAGGAGGAATTTAAATAGCATTAGGACCAGCTATAAGGCCCTGCAAGACTGCAGTGGCAAAGCCATCTCTGGATTTAGAGAAAATTGGCATATGGTAATGCTTAGTGAAAGTATGTACAGAACTCCAGGTAGCAGCTTCTAGGATGTCTCTGGTAGGGACACCTCTGAGAAAGGCTGTAGAGGTGGATGCAGCCCTGGTTGAATGGGGTCTAATCTCCTGGGGGATAGGTTTTCCATGGTGCTTATAGCAGAAATTAATGCAATGGCCTATCCATTTAGAAATGGTTTGCTTTAAAATAGCCTTCACCTCTGCCCCTGCAACAAATGCCACCAGCAGTTGTTCAGATTTTCTTTGAGGTTTAGTCCTGTCCAAGTAAAATCTAAGTTGTCTGTGCACATCTAAGGAGTGCAGTATACGTTCCCCTTTGTTCTGTGGATTAGAAAAGAAGGCTGGCAAATGAATGAATTGATTAAGAGCCACACTGGATACCACCTTGGGCATGAAGGAGGGATTGGTCCTGAGGGACACCCTGTCCACATGAAAGATGATGAAAGGCTCCACTGCCATAATGGCCTGTAATTCAGATACTCTTCTTGCTAAAGTGATTGCTAAACGGAAAGCTGTTTTCCAAAAAAGGAATTTTAACTCTGCACTTGCAGCTGGCTCAAAAGGGGGCAGAGTGAGTTTTTCCAATACAAAGTTAAGGTCCCAGGCAGGAGTTGGGGCTCTTCTGGGTGGTCTTGAGTTTTTGGCCCCCTCTGAGAAACTGCTTGAGCAGTGGGTGAGAAAAGAGGGGTGGTTCTGTGTTGTAATGAGCTGAAATGGCTAAGGTGTGAATTTTGATGGAGGAAAAGGAAAGGCCCTTGTGAAGCATCTCAGTTAAGTATTGAAAAATCTGAGGTAAATTGGGCGCTGCTATAGACATCTCTTGAGTTTGTTTCCAGGCACAGAATCTTTTACATTTTTCAGCATAAGATTTTCTAGTACTAGGCCTCCTTGCCTCCAAAATGACATCCAACACTTGTTTACTGAGGGATGGTAACAGAGATGTAAGGTAATTAAGCCAGGCTGCCAGGTTCAGGGTTTGAAGCTGGGGATGCAGAATCTGGCTCTCCTGCTGTGACAGCAGGGTAGGGGTCTAAGGCAGGTGCCATAGGGCTAGCTGTGAAACACTGCGCAAGAGGGGGTACCAGTGTTGGCGTGGCCAGTCTGGTGCAATCAGTATCATCCTTGGTTTGTCCTTTTTGATCTTTAGTAGTACTTTGAAGAGGAGAGGCAGAGGAGGAAAGGCATAAACTAATAGATTTTTCCAGCTGAAGGAGAGAGCATCCATTTTCCAAGCTTGTTTGTGGGGAGTCCTTATGCAGAATTTGTCCAATTGGTAGTTCTGGGGGGAGACAAACAGGTCTCTATCTGGGCTCCCAGATTTGTTTATCAACTTGTTGAAAGTCTTTGGTTCCAGTTTCCACTCGTGTGGGTCCATGAGATTTCTGCTTAGTTAGTCTGCCAGTGTATTTAGTTTTCCTGGCAGGAATTGAGTCTGTAGATGCACTTGGTAGCTCAAGGCTCTGTTCCACAGAGCCATGGCTAGTCTGCATAGGGGTAGGAATGGGTACCCACCTGCTTCTTTATGTACCACATAACAGTGGTGTTGTCCGTCTTTACCATTAATTGTCCTGGAAGAATGTGGTCCTTGAAGGCTGTCAGAGCAGTCTGTACAGATAACATTTCTTTTTGATTGATATGCAGGTGCATTTGACTTGGGTTCCATTTGCCCTGAATGCACTTCGCTGGCAGGTGAGCCCCCCCATGCATAGTCTGATGTGTCTGTTGTTAGGGTTTGGGTGGCAGGGGGTAGAGTGAATGGTAGTCCCTTGTTTTGGTAACAGGCCTCTGCCCACCAAAGAAATTCTAACCATAGGCAAGGTATGATAGGAATCATTGCTTCTAGATCCTGAGAATGTTGCCACCATAGGCTTTTTAGATACCACTGAAGTTTTCTCATATGCAGTCTTGCATATGGAATTAGTAGAATGCACGAGGCCATGAACCCCAAGGCTTGCAGTACTTGCCTTGCAGATAGTAGGGTTTTTGTAGCCACTAGTTTGAAGTAAGTTGTCAAATTAATTTGTTTCTCTGGCGTGAGGAAAGCCATCTGGGAAGTTGTGTTCAAGCTTGCTCCCAGGAATATAATTTGTTGACAGGGTACCAGCTGAGATTTCTTTTCGTTTATGGTTTACCCCAGACAAGTTAGCACTTTTGTACAAATGCCAGATGATTCAAAAGTATGTCCTGGCTTTCTGCCTGAATTAGACAATCGTCCAGGTATGGGTATATTTGAATATTTCTTTGCCTGCAAAATGCAATGACTGGAGCTAGGCACTTTGTGAATACCCTGGGCGCAGTAGATAAGCCAAAGGGCAGTGCAGAGAGCTGAAGTGCATGCAGCCTGCTTTGAAGTGTAGGTATCTCCTGAAGATTCCCTGATTGGGATGTGCAGGTAGGCTTCCTCTAAATCCAGTGTTGCCAACCAGGCATCTTTGCCTATCATGGGAAGCAACTGGTGAAGAGTTACCATCTTGAATTTTGGAATCACCAAAAAGGTGTTTAGGAAAGTAAGGTCCAGGATAGGACGCCATGAGTTGTCTTTTCTGGGTACCAGGAAAAGTCTTGAGTAGAAACCTTGTCCCTTTTCCTCTTCTGATACAGTCTGAATAGCCTTTAATCTTAAGAGAGAGACAGCACTTGCTTTTGAGCCTCTGCCCACTGATTTGCAGGTAGATCTGGCCAACCGTTTGGTGTTGGTAACATGTGGAAGTGAAATCTGTATCCTTCGGAAAAAAGAAGTTATGTACTCACCATAACGTTCCATCTGAGTAGATACTTCATTTGTCTGCAACCTGTGGGTGTCGGATCCGACCTCAGATCCGATCCAGCAGCTTTCCAAGCTCCAAGATCCGAGATCCTAGCTCCTCCCCCTACCCATAATCCCCTACTACTGACCACATTACCTCAGATCGTTTTTTTTGCTCACCAAATTGAGACAGAACCAACTTCGAATGATCAGAAAATTCCCGACAGGTTCGGGGGATGGCAGGGGGGGGTCGGTTGCACACAAATGAAGTATCTACTCAGATGGAACGTTATGGTGAGTACATAACTTCTTTATCTGAAGTAGTTACTTCATTTGATCTGCAACCTGTGGGACAGAGTCACCAGCTAACTCACAAGAACCTGGGTAGTCCATACGGAAGGATATTCCGAAGCACAGCGGAGCCAAAAGAAGCCCTACTCCTGGAAATCATATCCAGCTTGTAATGAGAAATGAACGTATGAGATGAGGACCAGGTAGCTGCTGAACATATATCGTCTACTGGAACCCTAGACCAAAAGGCTGTTGAGATAGCTACAGATCTTGTGGAATGAGCATGGATGCCAACCGGAGCTGGCTTGCCCGACGAAGTGTATCCTAGCATAATGCACTGACAGATCCAATTTGCTACAGTCACTTTAGTAATTGCCTTGCCCATGGCTGACTTTGCATAAGAAACAAACAACTGGTCCGACTTGCGAAACTTTCTAGTCCTGTGCAAGTAAAAACGCAGTTGTCTGTGTACATCCAATTTGTGCAACGTGTATTCACCTTTGTTGTGAAAATTTGGGAAAAATACAGGAAGATTTATTGACTGATTGATATTTGATTCTGTAGCCACCTTAGGCAACAAAGACGGATTAGTCCTGAGGGACACTCTATCTTTGTGAAAGATAAGGTACGGAGGTTTGATACACAGAGCTTGCAATTCTGAAACCCTTTTAGCTGAAGTAATAGCCACCAAGAAGGCCGTTTTCCAAGATAAGAACTTCAACGGAACCGAGGCCGCAGGTTCGAAAGGTGGTCTTGTCAAGGCTTGCAAGACCAGAGTGAGATCCCACGGGGGAACCACCGTCTTTACAGGTGGTTTTAAAAGAAAAACGCCTCTTAAGAAGGTTTTGCACAACTTTGTAGATGCTAAGGAGCCTATGCCGTCCCCCACATGAAAATGGGAGATGGCCGCCAGCTGCACCTTAACCGTGGAGGCACTTGCTCCCTGCCTAAAAAGCAGGGAAAGGAAGTCCAGAATAGTCAGAATAGGAACAGTAAATGGGTCTAAGTCTTTGTCTTTGGCCCAGATGGAGAAACATTTCCATTTACTGTTGTAAAGTTTTCTGGTAGACGGTTTATGAGCCCCCACCAAAATGGCCTTAACGGGGGATGAGATACCGGGAGTCCTAGCTATTAATGGAACTGGATCAACCAAGCAGCAAGTTTGAGATTGACCAGGTTTGGGGTAGGGCATCCAGCTGGATGTGAGATTAGGTCTGGAGTGGGATCCAGACTCCATGGTGGAGCCATACTGTGAGACCGCAGAAAGGGGAACCAGATCTGTCGAGGCCAGAATGGGGCTATGAGGATAACTCTGCTCCCCAACCGACATGCTTTCTGAATGAATTTCATCATGAGTGGAAGGGGGGGATAAGCATAAAGGAGTCCGGGGGGTCAAGCAAGGACTAGAGCGTCTCTGGGGGTCTCCCCTCTGGGGGAACTATCGAGAAGTACTCACTGCATTTTGTGTTCAGAGGAGAAGCGAAAAGATCGCAGCGAGGCTGACCCCATTTGTGGAAGATCTGCTTCGCAACAGACGGATTCAGAGACCACTCGTATGGAGTGAGGAGCACCCGGCTTAGCTTGTCTGCTAATATGTTGGACCGTCCCGGAATGTGCGTTGCTATCAGAAAGCGATTGGTGGAAATCGCCCATTCCCACACTCTCATGGCTTCTTCGACACAGGGGATAAGATCTGGTCCCTCCTTGTTTGTTTATATACCAGACCACTGACATGTTGTCCGTCTGGATTGCAATAGTCCCCAGGGGAAGAAGGTCATGGAGAGCTGAGAGCTTGCAACGCCAGAAGCACCGCCCTCATCTCTAGGACACTGATATGCAAAGCGGTCTCTAGGGAAGTCCACGTGCCTTGAACGGATCTGCCTGAACAATGCCCCCCCCACCCGAGGCGAGAAGCGTCCATGGTCAATGTGGCTTCGACCGGGGGAATCACAAAGGGCCTCCCTTCTCTGAGTTCCTGCGCAAGTAATCACCACAGAAGGGAGTCCCTGCACACCCTGCTCAGGGGGATTGGCGTGCTTAACAGGTGGATCAACAGGGACCATTGTACTAGAAGGGTCCATTGTAATATGCGCATTCGCAGACGGGCATGAAGAGAGAGACCGATCGCTGCTGACATAGACCCCAGTGCCTCAGGGCTAATTCCGCCGGAGGAGCAGGGCTCCGAAGAAGGGCTAACACCTGATACGACAAGCTGTTCAGCCTGACTGACGTTAGGACAACTTGGGAGGTTCATGTATCTAACCTGGCCCCTATGAATTCTAGGGCTTGAGTGGGGCACAGGCAGGATTTCTGCTCGTTCACTGAGATGCCTAGGTTGTGGGCCAGAGACAGAGCATAATCTCTCGCCACACAGAGCTGATGCCTGTTGGTCGTGGTGAGGAGCCAGTCGTCTAGGTAGGGGAAGACCTGAATGCCCTGAAGCCTCAGGTGGGCTGCAACCACTGCCATGACCTTGGTGAACACTCTGGGGGCTGAGGTGAGGCCGAATGGAAGAACCCTGAATTGATAATGACTGGCTCCGAGCCGGAAGCGGAGAAACCTCCTGGATCGTTTGTCCATCAAGATGTGGTAATACGCATCCTTGAGGACTAACGAGCACATCCAGGCGTTCTCACGCAGAAGGGGGAGAATTTATTGGAGAGTGACCATCCGGAACTTTTCCTTGGGTATGAACAGGTTCAGAACGGAAAGGTCTAAGATGGGTCTGAGGTCCCCCATTTTCTTTGGCACCAAAAAGAACCTGGAGTAATAACCCAATCCGGACAGGCTGGATGGCTCTTTTTCTTAGCAGCTTTGAAATCTCCAAAGCCGCTGCCTCCCTCTGATCGGGTGGGACATCGGGGAGATGTCTGGGTTTGGGGGGAAGGTTTATGAATGGAATGGAGTATCCTCTGGATATGATCCGGAGCACCCATCGATCTGTTGTAAGGGACTCCCAGTTTGATAGGTGCTCCGACAACCGCCCCCCGACTGCCTCCAGAGACGGACAGTCAGGCAAGCCCTCAGGGCTGTTGCGCGGGTCTGTCCAAGAAAGGTTCTCTAGACCCGAAGTTACGCGGCCCCCCTCTGCCTCTGGGCCGGCGTCCACCTTGTCCTCCTCTGCCTCTAGAGGACGAGTGGTCCGTAGCAGGATGGGATTGCTGAGACTTACGGAACCACAGCTTCTTTTGTCCCCTCTGATTCCTGGAGAAGTATCTTTGGGGATTAGAGAAGCGGACTCCAACAGCAGACAGCGTCTTCCCGTCCTTTTCGCTTTGGACCAGCGTGTCGCGAACAGTTTTGCCAAACAAAGCAGAACCGTCAAAAGGGGCATTCGCGAAGGACGCCTTGAAGGGATCCGCAAAGTCACAAAGACGGAGCCAGGAGAGACGTCGCAAGATGACCCCGGCTCCGCTAGCTCTAGCGGCTCCCACCGTTGCGTGGGAGAGAAGCCGCATAGATGTATTGGAGATGGATTTTAGAGTGGCCATTTGAGTCTCAAAAACCTTCTTGTCTGGGACCGACATGGACTCCGGGGGGGCTGCAGCGTATTCCTTAATCAAGTCTCGCTGTAGCCTAATGGTATGTGCCATATAGTTCAGCGCCCTTATGGAAAAGGTCGCTGAAGCAAACATCGGCTTCCCAATCTGGTCAAGCGCTCGAGATTCCTTATCCGGTGGGTGAACAGAAGAACTCTCCTGCGCGAATTCTTTCTTGGTGACCGCCGCCACCAACATGGCATCAATGGAGGTTCCTTTGGCCCAAGTCGGTCTATCTGTGGGGGGACTGAGGACTTTATCGGGGTGCCTAGGGATTGGCTCCACGGTGTCAGGCTCCTTCCACGCCCTGGTGTTAATTAAGTCCACCAGGGGGTCGGCCGGAGGGGACACCCAGGAGGTAGATGGGCCTGCCTCAAAGGCCTCCAGGAACATGGACTCATCAAGGGAGGGCTTTTGGGCTGACCACCCCCCTCTGATACGCAACATTTCCATGATGTCTCCAAAGGAGACATCTTCAGGGGCTGACCTTGGGGAACCCTCCGTATCATCTAAGTCTGTGTCTGTGGTAACGGACTCGGGGGAGTCCAGGTGCCTCCTTTTGCACCGATGTTTCCGAGGGACCTCCTCGGTGGGGCTGTCCAAAGAGGGCTCGTCCACAGGTTGTTGTTCCCCCGCGGGAACTAGCTGGAGGGCTTGGGCAGGCTGTCCCAATGGACGGATGATGGAAGACAGACCCTCATACGGTGGGGTATGGGTGGATCCGAAGCCCGGGTCGGGGATCTGGAGGACCTCAACAGTACCCTCTCCACTACTTCAAAAGCCGAAGGAGAGCCACTCTCGCCAGCCTCTGAGAGTAATCTCCTCGGCTCCGAGGAAGGGATCGGGGTCAGAGCAGATGCAGTCGGCGCCAAGGCAGAGGTGTGCTGCGACGCCAACAGCGCCGAAGATACAGCAACTCCCTCGGATCTGACGATCAGCCCTCGGCCCTGAGAGCTTGGGTCCGACAAGCTCAAAGGTATAGTCGGCGTCGAAGAAACCACCGCTATTGGCGCCGATAATTCCCCAGGTCCGAATGGGCCTGGATCCGATGACTCCGAGACCCGAAAACGAGTCGGAGAAGGAGTGATCGGGGCAAATATGGGGGATGCACCCCCCCAGAGAGGGGGGAGGCAAGAGCATCCCCATCTGCATTTGGGTCTGCAAGAACCGACGCATCATCCGATCCATATCCGCTTCGGAGATGCTACAGGTCGACCTGGGCGGGCCGGGAGGGCCGGCTCGAAAATCTCGAGGGAGACCTATCCTCCTCCTCTGGCTCCGGTGAGAAACAGGGCGAACGGCGCCAAGAGGAGGGGGATCCGGAGACCCTCGAGGGAGACTTGAGCACTTTCATTGGCGGAGCCAAAGGATGAGGTTCGGCCCACCTCTTGTGGGACCTATGTCCTTCTTTATCCTTGTGCCTCTTCTCTCTAAGTGAAAAGGCACTAGTTTCCCCAGAGCTCAAACCTGAAGAGGGAGGTTGAGTCCCGGGTAGAGCTAAGGGAACAGATGGCGCCGAAGCTGCCGAAGCAGCTGGAGTCCGACCGGGAGAGGAAGAAGAAGCCGACTCCTGGGGGAGCTTTCCCGCCAGTATCAGCTTGTTCTTCCTATACTGAAGTGCCTGGGGGTTAAAGGCCGCGCAGATCTGGCAGGCCTCTGACAAATGGGCTGCCCCCAGGCACAAAACGCACTGAGTGTGGCCATCAGCTGGGGAAAGCTTGTGGCCACACTCAGTACATTTAGAAAAAACGGCCTTAGGCCCTTCAGACATCATTCACACACACACCCAAACACTAGGAGGGGGAGGGGGTGAAGGGGAGGTAGCGATTAAAACTAACAAAAGGACCAAAACTAGCACTAGGAGCAGAAAAAGGGGGCTAGCACACACACAAACTACAACTTGGTTGAAAAAAGTGGTTTAAAAACCAGCAATGATCTCACCCAGCCAGGAGCTCATCACAGGGAAGCTTCTTCAGCCGCGGCAAAAAACGATCTGAGGTAATGTGGTCAGTAGTATGGGGATTATGGGTAGGGGGAGGAGCTAGGAGCTCGGATCTTGGAGCTTGGAAAGCTGCCAGATTGGATCCGAGGTCGGATCTGACTCCCACAGGTTGCAGATCAAATGAAGTAACTACTTCAGATCTATGTTTAAATCCCATTTGTCCTGGGTAATGAGTTCCCAGTTTTTTGCTTGCAGAGCAATCTTTCGCTTGCAGAGCAATCTTTCCTCCTAAAGAAGCAGTCAGTTGAGAAGTGCTTGGAAGTTTTAAAGTTGTCATTGAGACAGCTTACCATAGGGGGAGTCTTACTACCTCCTGACCTGGAAGTGGGAGCCCCCCACTGCTTAGTCCTATACGTACCCTGGGACTGAAGCCTGGTTGTAATGCTGGTTCTAGGTTTGAACTGAGAAGGCCTGGAAGAGGCAGGAAAGGACCAATTTGTTGAGGGCCAATGCCTACTAAATCTTGGAGGCTGCACTTGTAAGAAATCTTTAACAGTTTGCATAGATTTAGCTTTTTCCTCCATCTTTTTAAGAACTTCTTCTGCTTTGTTGCCAAACAGGCGGTCCTGATTTAAGGGAGCATCCAGCAATTTAGTTTTAACATGATCTGGCGAAGACTGCTCCATAAGCCAAGCATGCCGTCTAAGTACAGACCTGGTGACAGCAGCCCTACAAGATGCCACTAGTGAATCAAAACCAAATTGCAAAGTATGTTTTCCAACCTGTTCAGCAGAATGCATTAAATCCTGTAAATCCTTATTTTCAGCACAATCAGAAATCAACATCATTTTCTGTTTAAGCAATCCAATAATATGTTGCTGATATTTTAACATATGAAACTGGCAATTTAAGGCCCTGATGTCCAAGGTAACAGAGTTGTATACCTTCTTACCCCATCTATCCAGGGCCCTGGAATCTCTGTCAGAGGGGGTAGGATTTTTGGCAGTAGTAGACCTAATGCCCTTGGGTCCCTGTGAAATGGTCTCAGGATCCACAGTAGGATTTTTAAAAAGAAACTTTTGAGAATCAGGAACCCTGTAATATCTATCAGATAAGAGGTAAAGAGTCAGGGGCCAAGCTAGGTTCCGAAAAGGCATCGTCCAGCACAGGAGGAATAGCTAAAGGCCTGTGTTGGGGCACGGGTAAGAAATCTTTAAACTTCTTTTTAGAATCAGAGAAATCCTGGCTTTCCCAGTGAAAATGCTCCCTAACAGTATGCAAGGTTTCACTAAAAGAAAAATCCTCTGGGGGAGAAGCAGAGGGAATAGAGTCCTCTGCATCAGAATCCTCACAGGTAGATAAGGGTAAATCCTGGTCAGAGGAAACAGAAATTTCAGAATCTTGGTCAGAAGTATCATAAGCAAATTCAGTCCTAGGTCTCTTAGAGGGGGAAGGTTGGCTTCCCCTGATTAAAGTAATAAGGTCTTCAGCCATTCTTATCATTTGTTTTTTTAGGCATAGAGGCCTGAGCGTTGGTTTCCTAGGCATGGTTCTAGTTTTAGGCCTTGAAGAAGAAGATGGCGTCAGTTTAATATGCAAGTCAGTAGGCCTGAATACACCATCAGAAGCTGGTGCCTGCACAGTGGCTCCGGACCCCTCCAAGGTAGAGACATCCACAGGTTCCACAGTTGAAGCATCTCACGGCATACCGGACTCTGAATGGGTCTCAGTAGAGGCCTGCGAATCTGAAGTAGCGGGTATCAGAGGTTGCGAAAGCACCTCACTGAGTACCGGCGAACTGGTGACTAGCTTAGGAGAAGCGTCGTCGGCAGCTTTGGACCTAGGCGTTCTGTCTCTGTCTTTATCTTTGCGTTTTTTCGGAATGTACCGAAGACATATCTGGATAATTCAACCAAGTACCAAAATATTTAGAAGCGAAAATATACTGACGACGAACAGTTTGTGGTTTAAATAAGGCATAAAACCGATAGTGAGGTACGTCGTGGTCAGGGCCTAGGCAAGGAATACAGTACAAATGAAAATCTTTATAAGGTATTTGCTTTCCACAAGAAATACAATCATTAACTTTTTCTGAAATCAGTTTAGAGCAAGAAAAAGTTTCCCTAAAAGAGTACTTAGCTTTAGTTGAAGATTTTGGTTCTGAAACTCGAAAACAAAAATTTCAGGAGTCGACCAACCGGCACTTGCGAACTGCTTCTGCTTCGGGCACCGCACGGCTAGAAAGACTGATGTAATGGCGTCAGCTGCATGCTTTATACCCCTGACTACCTGACGTCATGGAAGATGAGACAGCAACCGACACAGGACCCAAGACTTTGATAATCAGGCCGACTGAGGGCTACTGCAAGCAGATAACCCAAATGTGATGACTGCAACAGTGAAACATGAAGAACATCCAATGTTACAAGTAGGACCAGTGTTCAGAATCACAAAGTGGGAGTGAGTGTGCCTCAGCATTTAGCACAGAGTCCATTCCTGTTCATTCTGATGATGGACTGCATCAGCAAACAGGTTGTTGGGGCCAGATTCTGAAAGCTACTTTGTGCAAATATTGTGGTACTACAAGCAGACTCTGCACAAGAACTTCAACAAATAAGAGACTACAATGCAAAACTGAAGGCGCACACTATGACAGGGAGACCAGGAAAACCAGAGGTATAAAAAGTGAGGCAGAAGGAAAAAATAGTGTAACAAATTAACGGATTCAGATGTCGAGAAGGTATAGCTGAGGAGAAGGAAAAGCTGAATCAGGAGGTCAAAGCTAGAATTAGATGTGGTGCAGCTAACTGGTACAGAGCGTCAGGGGTAGAGTGTGACAGAAGAATGACAAATATGCTGAAAAGTAAGGTGTACAAAACAGTGATGTGACAAATGCTTCCGACTGGTACAGAAAATTTGGCAGTAAAAACAAAAGAACTGAGGATGGTTGAGGTGATGGAGATGGAAGAGCCTAAGATGGATAACAGGATGCATACTGCATGACAGATAAGAAGTGAACATCAGAGCCGAAGCCAAAGTAGCCCCAGTTGCACAGAAGGTCAAGAAGAACAGATTACACTCATCCTGGTATGTATAGGAAAACAGTAGACAATTTTGTGAAGCAGATTTGGGATGGAAGAGAAAAAGGCAAGAGGAGACATGGTCATCCAATGAAGAAATGGATAGAATGCATGAGACAAGAACAGCAACAGTCAAGAATGACAGCTGAAGAAAGTAAGAGGGTGGAACAGAAATGAGAGAGAGGTGGCAAAATTGACACAACATCCTAAATCTATGTAAAATTGGAAAAATAAGGTTGACAATAATGACGATAAATAAGAAGATGGTATTACATAATTCCACGTGCAATCCAGCATTTGGTACTGTTGAAGCACATGAAACTATGTATCCCAGAACATTCAGATATTCTCTTGCAGCATCAGTAACTTCTTTTGGAAGGATAGGAAGAATTATTCATAAGTTCTTAGATGAACCGTATTCTAACTGTTCCCAAAGTACCATTTTAACCCTAGTCAATAACCCAAGCTCAGAATTAAACTCTGTACCTTGTGACCTTCACCATTATGCATAACCTACCCCACATGACTAAGTTCCCTTTTTCTCCCATGGAAGTGACACTTTGTGTTAAACTATGTACACTGCCATTTGAAAAAAAACAACTGATTATGGTGGGATCAACTGTGACTTCTCCAAGTTCACAGCTCCCTTCCTATACTTTTGCAGACCTTTTGGATACCTGCAGAGCAGACACAAGAGAAAAAATGTTCAGAGGGGATTCTGCCATATTATGTGATCATAAATTAATCTGAATTCCTCTGGATCAGATGTGTAACAGCACTGTAGCCAAACACTTCATGAAAGTCCTTGATGCAGTAGCTAGTCCAAACGGCATTAATATAAACTTAATGCACTTCAGACTTTAGAAACTTCCCAAGACAAGAGTAAACAAAAAAAATGTTAAAAAAAAGCATCAACAATGTCCACTGTAATCATCCAGCTATCTCTCTGGATAAGAGGCAACAGAGAAATAAAACTTTTAATGCTTTACAAATGTAAAATATGTAAAAATGAATATATACGAAAAAGACTATAATTTTATTTTAAATGCAAAGATGGTTGAAAATAAGCTACTCCTCTAGTGAGGTGGTACTTGTTTCATTATCTGCTTTGGAAGCAGCATCTTCTGAGACAGACCAAGATTACAATGATGCATATCTTCATAATTGTGGCATGGGATTTTGATATTCTGATGTTTCCCCTTAAGATAGGGGCCGCAAATAAGAATTATAAAGTCAGTGAAGCTAAACTGTTACTTCAGATTTTAATGTTAGCTGTGAGACTGATAGAAAGACCCTTAATGAACTGCAGAAGTTAATTTAAATAAAAAGAATATGGAGTAGCTTAGTATACTGTACTACTGGTCTTCAGGTCACCAAGGTTTGGCTTTTTTTAAATCAGAGACTATGATTACTCAGGGAAGCTGGGGTTCCATTTGCTTACCTACTGTATTCCAACATTTTCAGGTAAGTACTGAATCTGTGGGCAGGTTTGAAGTGACACTGATTTAATCATTAAGTAATTTTCTCAATGATTATGCCTAAATCATTATCTATCTGCATGGCATTTGTGGCTGAAGTTTTTTGCCTTGAATTATGGCTTTAGGCTAGGATACACATCGATAAAGGACATTTTGAGAAATTTCTGGGCTGGTTAATATCCTTGCCTACATTTTTATGCTGTTTTACCCACAATGTATGTTTTTCATCTTTGCCAGTAACACCAGTATTGTGTATACTGTGCCTCTACCCTCATTTTAGTCTCTTCTTACTCGTTTCAAATTTTGTTGCTGACATATCTTTGAGTATTTGATATTTGTGCCACAGCGAGATTTTCACATTCTGGGATCCTCCTGTTTTCTCAGCACCCACCTGTCAGATTCACTGCTAGTTGTCACTCTGCTATCCTTAATTTACAGTCACCACTTAAGACTGCTTTGAATCCAAACTTGTCCTTTCCACAGTGAGAATCTGTATGCCTCAAAATGCACCCATCAGAGCATATAATGAAATACTCCCAAGTCTTTCCAAACACTTTAAAACAATTGCTAAGTTTTTGTCTGCTTCTGATTTATAAAGAGGTAATACACCTTAGTAACTCCCCCACCAAAAATATAATTTCAGAGTAAAACAATACATTTTCCTATACTTTCCTCCACTTACTTACTGTTACATTATTAACAAGATTTGTCTTCCTTCAACTAAAAGGTAAACATTGATTCTTCACAGGTGCAGTTTATTTAATATCTGCCCTGTTCCTGGTAAACAAATGTAAAATAAATATATAAATAAATGAACAAATATTTTTTTTCATACAAACATTCATTCTTTCACACATCACAGCAAACATCCATTTAATACTCATTCTCAGCATCTCACTCTCCTAATGTAAAAACCTCAGTTCCTTTCAAACATTTTAAAATCTATATATTTTGACTCGTCTCTATAGTTCACCTTTACATTGCTTTTACAATAATTATTTTTTATTTTAATGCAAAATTAACAAAGTAAGTAAACATGTTTAGCTAGGATAACAAACTATAAAGCCAAGGGTCACTCCCTCTCAAGTCTAAGAACGCTTTTAGGCTCACTTCTCACAGCAGTCTACAAAGTACAGTTGTATAAACAAACTTACCATAACAATACATGTTCAGATGATCACTGCTGCAGTAGCCTTAGCTAAATGGGTTTCAGCCAGTCAAGATACAACAGCCAGACAGCTTTCAAAGCTTTAAGAATTAAACTCCTTCCATGGCTGATGGGTATTCTGGTCTCCGGATGGAGGCATGAGTTCAAATCCCAATTCTGACAGCTCTTTTTCTTGGGGAGGTTGGCATAATGGTTAAATGTTTACCTCACAGACACAAGGTATAGGGTTTGATTCTCAATTCCTAATAGAAACTGGCTAAGCTTAATATGACCTATAGGAGCAGCCAGCCTAGTACTTACCTATGAACCTATAAACCTTCAGAGCACCTTCCATGCACCCAAATCATCAGTCAGCTCAAGCTGCAATGATTAAAAAAACAGGTTTGGGTGCCAAGCCCTTCAGAGATTTCATGCCAAAAGGGAGGGCGAGCCCTGAATGCACAATGCTAGCAAATCCAAGAAAAAAGTATTCACACCAAAAAACAAGGAGGATGGAGGGAGGGAGCTGCTATACAGGTAGATTACCCTAGGTTACTACATTTGGAAGGTGGAAGGAGAAGAGTCTAGGAGCTGCTGGAAAATGGTCCTAGCAAAACCTGATCTAGACCAAGAGAAGGAATATAGCTTATACAGCTTTGCAAAATTATGTACAGAAGACCAAGTTGCTGCTTCTGGAATACTTCTTGAATCCAACCCTTTTGAAAAAGCCATAGACGAAGCTAAGGCCCTGGTAGAGTGAGCCTTGACCCTGCCTCAAATAGTTTTGTTGTGGTGAGAACAACAAAAGGTAATACCTTTAGACAACCATTTGGAAATGGTCTGATTTGCCACAGGTTGTCTCTTCTTTTTACCTTCACAAGAAATGAACAATTGAGTTGATTGAATATATAAAATATTTATTTCTGTCAAGATAGCACCCAAGTTGTCTGTGGACATCGAAGGTATGGAGTGTCCTTTTGCCTTCATTTTTAGGTTTACATATGAAAATTGGGAGATGATCAGTTTGCCTTGAAGTTAACTCAGATACCACTTTAGGCAAAAAAAGGATTAGTTCTAAGAAACCCTCTCTCTGGAGAAAATGAGATAGAATTGACTCACCATAAGATCTTGAAAGTCAGATACCCTTCTTGCAGCTGTCAGAGCAATCAGTAAAACTGTTTTCCATGTTAAGAACCTCAAGTCAGCCAGGTTATCTGGTTCAAATGGAGCAAGTGTTACCTTCTCTACCACAAAATTAAGATCCCAAGGAAGGGCCACTGGTTTTCTTGAAGCCCATTTATTCAAAATCCCCTTCAAAAACATTCTAACATAAGAATGCACTGAAAGGGAAGGATCCATGTCCAGACATGCTGAAATGGCTGTTAAATGAGTAAGAAAGGCCATAGGATAGTAACCCACAAAAATATTGTAAAACCAGAAAACTAACCCTGAATGGCCGATGGTTATATTGCTTGCAACAACTAGAAAAAGCTTTTCCATTTGCTAATATATTCTTCTGTAGTAGCAGGCTTTCTTGTCTCCAATAGTATCTGATGCACATCTTCAGTAAACAGGTGCCTAAAGGGAATTAAGACCCTATCATACAGGCAGTCAGCTGGAGTTGCATCAAACACCCATGTTCTTGTCTGAATAGATCTAGTCTGTGATGAAGCTTGTGGTAATTGCTCCTGGCCACTTCCAAAAGAAGGGAGAAGCACTGTTGCTTGGGTCAGAAGGAAGTCACCACAATTATCTTGGGGATTCCTGCTGAATCTTCAGCAATACCTGGGATATCAGTGGAAAGGATGGAAAATCATACAAGAACATTCCTGTCAAAGGAATTGAAAAGGCATCCGTGGAACAATATCATGCCAGCTGACTGTTCAAAAAGGAGACAGATACGTCTCTTGATTAACTTCCTCACAGATTAATCAAATCTTGGAAAACCCCCAATCTAGTTTCCATTTGTGAGGGTCTGCTCATGTCCTGCTCAACTTGTCTGCCAAACAGTTTTGCTTTGGTGGAATGTAGGATGCCTGTAGAGTGAGACTGTGCTGTGAAGCTATATCTCCAGCTAACATGGTTAGCCTGCAAAGGGGTTACGCCCTGGTTCCTACTTTTTTTTTTTGATGTACCATATGACTGTGGTGCTATCTGTAACAACTTGAAAAGGTACTGGGACTAAAGACGACTTAAGAAAGTTGAGACTTGAGTGTCTTGATGAAGGCGAGCATCTATTTCATATTTAAGTAGGTGCATCTGCTCTAGGTGTCCCACACACCTTGTACATTTATCTTACCTGAAACAGCTCCACAAGCAAAACCTGGGGCATCTGTGGTGACTGACTGCTCTGGAAAGGCAAGTGAGACAGGAAGACTTGGATTTAAGGATATTTGCTGTCTCCACCAAGTGATTTCTCTTCTGATAAACCCCAGGACTAGGATATAAAAAGACAAAGGATGAGACTTATATATATGTATATATAAATAAAAAAATATATATATATATATATATATATATATATAAATAAATACATATAGATATATATATATATATATACACACACACACACACACACACACACATTTTGATTTTTCCCTGTAGGAATAAAAGCTCTTTGAACTGAGGTGTCTCAGCTTTTGTAAGAGATCTCTCACACAAGTGAGAGATTCCTGACACTTTGAAAAAGACTGCAAAGATAAGCAAGTCATTTAAATATGGATAAATGTGGATACCCTGTAGCCTGTAATGAGCTATAACTGGAGCTAGACACTTTGTGAATACATTAGGTGCACAGGATAGTCCAAAGGGTAACACAGGGAATGGATAATGTAATCGAGACATACAAACCCTTAAATGCGTGAAGTCTGAATGAATCCAGATGCGATAAGCATCTTTTAAATTTGGTGTAACCAGGAAACTTGAAAGAGGAAGAAGAGATACCAGGTTGTGAAATGACATCATTTTGAATTAGGGCACTATCACAAACATGTTTAGGAAAGAAAGATTCAGTCTGGTCTCTAAGAATTTTCTTTCTTACGCACCAAAACATTCTTGAATAAAAGCCTTTCCCCCACCTTGGAAGGAGGAACCTTGTTCTGTCACTCTCTGGGACAGTATGTGATGGACAGTTGGAAATGAAAGGAGTGTGGTCTAGTGGATGAGGGATTACCCCCAGTAAAGAACAAATTTCCTCCCACTGCCTTCTGTAACCCTGATGAATGATCTTCAGAACCCATTTGTTAGAAAATATCTGTTGCCAAAGAGGAAAGTAGAGATTCAGACTTTCTGGAAAAGGAGCTGCCAGGGTGCAAGTGGGAGACAAGTCACTTGAATAGTCATTCTGACGTATTGGACTGTCCTTGACTTTGGGAAGTTCTCTAATTATTTTTGGAATTCCCATTACCATTTCTTCTTAAACATCTTTATACCTGCATTTTATTGACACTGACTATTTTGTTTGTTGCCAAAACTGAATAAAGGGTTACAGAATCCCTTAGAAAATTTAGAAAAGGAATGATGACAAATCTTAAAGATTCCCTGTATCACCATAGTGCTTTCATCACACTTTTTGACCACTTCTGCAGCACAGGGGCTGAAAACTAAATTTCTATCCAAAGGGGAATTAAAATCTCATTGTTATCATCAGTGAGGTTCTGAAAACACAGCCAGGCAAACCTCCTCAAAATAGTACTACTGGCCATTGCCCTGGAAGAATAATCAACACAGTAAACAATGAGTAATGACTTGTACAATAGAATAAAATACATTATTTAAAGCAGATTTTTCCCTCTCAAGAAGACACTGCAGACAAAACATTCTTCAAACGTTCACAATTATTCAGAACAATTTAATATACGAGCCTGGCAATTCAAAATTCTAAAAATCGAAGTTGCAGAAGCATACACTTTTTTCCCATACTTATCAATAATCTTCCCATCCTCATCAGAAAGAGTAGGACTGGCATTAACTAAATGTTTAGCAGCAGTAGGATTAACAAAGGCTACAGCTACTAGGTCAGGTTTGGAAAGAGAGTATAAAAACTTAAACAATTGCAGGCAATAACACACATCCTCCAAAACTGACAGAACTGGAGTAATATGTGAAGGTTCTGGAAATTCCTTCTGTAGCAGATCATAGTATTTTCTTAATGACTGGGAAACCTCAGTGTTCTCCCAGTGGAAATACAGGTGCATTCTGGAAATAGTCACAGAGAAATGGAAACCCGACATGGAGGAATCATAAACCGAGCTCCTCAGTCTGAATCAGAAAACTGAAGAGAAAACCCTGCATCTGTCCGTCATCATCTTATCCAGATTCAGAACCTTGAAACTTTCAGGAAAGGAGGTATCCCTCTTTTTACTAGAAACTACTTTATAAGAATGCTCAACAGCCTGAATTAGACTCATGTCCAAGAAAATTTGAGGAGGAGTAGATACAGGTTTAGTTTTCTGCTTCGAAAAATAAGGTCAACCATGTTACTAATGGCAGCAACAGCTTTCCCATTGATGTGTGCAACATTTTGAGAAAACTGGGAAGCCTTCTTTGTTCCCCCTCCCACTGCCAACAAAAGTGGCTCTCCCTTGCCTACTGATGGGACCCACACAGCCACAGAGGATATCAATCTCTGGTCCACAGTGGCTGTAGGTGCTACACCACAAGCATCCAGGGTAAAAAAAAGAGTGGTCTAAAGTACAACTAATGGCCACAGAAGTTACCCACCTGTTGCTAAACTGCTAGCCTCCTGTGGCGGCAAACGCTGTTTGCTCGACTTTCTTTTTGTGGTTGGAAAAAGGATCAACTGTGGGACTGACAGTTTGTTCATTGGTCAGGCCGAAAATGGTGGGTCTTTCCTTGAGAAAACGTAGCAAAAGCCAGTAAAAAAATTTAAAGTCTTTAAATGTCACTTTTTTCACAAAAAACACAGTAAAACGTATCTTATAACAATTTGTCAACCCCAAAAAGTAAAATAAATGCAATATCTCCACAGAAAGAATATTTTTCAAATCCTTCAAACTATTAAACTGACAGGAAAAAAGAGCACTTTCATTTAAAAGGACAACACACAATCTCATGACAGTCTGTTAAAACTCAAAACCCTAACTTTACAATAGTGTTATTAAAATGAGCTGCGTAATTTGTGCGTACGGCTGCTGCAAGGCTCCAAAAGTCACAAAATACAACCAAAACACAAGTGAGCCAGCAGAAAGTGTGGAAATCCCATTTAATGAAGTAAATGCATTATAACATAGGTACAGTGGATAAAAAAAAACATGCTACCTGCCCCAAACCGGTTTCGGCTATAGTAGCCTTCTTCAGTGAGAAAAACAGTCATAAATGCATACATACAAATATATACATCATGCAAATGCTGTTCATTGATCATTAAGTCCAGGTGGAAACAATGCTCCTAACTTAATAATCCATTTACGTTCCTTGAAATGAATTTTATTATGTCATCCTAATTTGTCCCTACATTTGCCAACAATGCAGTCAGTAATAGTAAAACGAAAAAATGCAGTATTATGTTTGCACACATGTTTATATAAAGCATTTGTGGACTGTTTATTTTTGATATCACTAATGTGCTCCCCAATTCTAAGACGAAAGGGTGTAGATATCTGGCCGGCATAGAATGAGAAGCAAGAACAAGTGACTAAGTAAACTACCCACTCTGTACTACAGTTAGCCCAGAACTTAATATTAAAAACTATAGATGTGTTCTGGCTACTAAATTCCTTGGTTTTATTAACCCTAAAACAGTGGGTACAGTGTCCACATGGCATACAACCCATAAGTGGGTCTCCTGTTAGTGTCTGTTGAGTGGGGGCCATTAATCTCTGTTCCACCATCTTATAGTGACTAAAGAGGGAGCCTAATGTGCACCCTCTCCTAAAGGAAAAAGAACATCTATTACCCAAAAATGGGTATAATCTTTCTTCAGCCAAAAGTATGTTCCAGTGTCTATTAATGATGTTCATAAACCCCAGTGTATTGCGTCCCTATTTTGTCACCAAACGAACCCGTGAGCTAGAAGAGCCCTTTGGCTTCTCCTTTTATTGGAGAAGTTTGGTTCTATCCTGGGTAAAACTCCAATGACAAGCAGAACTAACCACTTTCGGAATACTTGACTTACTATTTGAAACCATTACTATCTATGGTGCGGGCACGAATTCAGGACACTACGCAATTCCTTGGGATTATACTGGATATGCAATTGGAACCACATTGGCTACTGTGGACCCTGGATGTTACTTCTCTCTATACGAGACAACATATGGACGCAACACACAGGGGTTTATGAACATCATTAATAGACACTGGAACATACTTTTGGCCGAAAAAAGATTATACTCATTTTTGGGTAATAGATGCTCTTTTTCCTTTGGGAGAGGGCATTCATTAGACTCCATCTTTAGTCACTATAAGAGGGTTTAACAGAGATTAATGGCCCCCACTCAATGGACACTAACAGAAGACCCACTTTTGGGTTGTATGCCATGTGGACACTGTACCCACTGTTTTAGGGTTAATAAAACCAAGGAATTTAGTAGCCAGAACACATCTACAGTTCTTAATATTAAGGTCTGGGCTAACTGTAGTACAGAGTGGGTAGTTTACTTATTCACTTGTTCTTGCTCCTTATTCTATGTGGGCCAAACATCTACACCCTTTTGTCTTAGAATTGGGGAGCACATTATTGATATCAAAAATAAACGGTCCACAAATGCTTTATATAAACATGTGTGCAAACATAATACTGCATCTTTTCGTTTTACTATTATTGACTGCATTGTTGGTAAATGTAGGGACAAATTAGAATGGCATAATAAACTTAATTTCAAGGAACGTAAATGGATTATTAAGTTAGGAGCATTGTTTCCACCTGGACTTAATGACCATTTATGAGGGACCAATGAACAGCATTTGTATGATGTATATAATTGTATGTATGCATTTATGACTATGTTTTTCTCACTGAAGAAGGCTACTATAGCCGAAACCGGTTTGGGGCAGGTAGCAGGGTTTTTTTATCCCCTCTACCTATGTTATAATGCATTTACTTCATTAAATGGGATTTCCACACTTTCTACTGGCCCACTTGTGTTTTAATAGTGTTATTAAACAAACTATTTTTAAAATGGAAGTTTTTTTTCCCCAAAGGGAACTTATCTGTCCAGCAAAAGAAGAGCACAAGCTGACTATTGAACCTCAAAAGCCTCACAGGAGTGTACTCTTCAGTGGTTGGAAAGCTCTTGAAGTCTCGGTGCCCAAACCTGTCTTTTTAGTCAGCTCAGCTTGTGCTGACTGGAAGTTTGGGCATGTGGAAGGTGCCCTGAAGCTTTGGAAGCCGTCCAGCTGTTATATCGTAGCAGGATAAAACCCTTATAGATAAGGCTACCTGGAGCAATGATAAATATGAACATTTACACTTCACAACATCATCTTAAGAAGCAATCCATGAAGACCACCAAGTTTATGACATCCTAGTTACATCAAATTCAATCTAGATGAGTTTAATAGCTCCACTAACCAAAGGGGAATGCCCAGTTGACACCTTTGAATTTTCCCTCAGACAACCAATGAAATTCCAATTTCTTAGTGACAGTACAGGCCCTCTGTCTAGAATTACAAGCAGGACTCTCCTCCTTTTCTTCATACTGACTCAGCAATGTTCTGCCTTGTCTTCCTGCATATTTCAATGTCCAACTAGTATTTACAAGACCGACAAATGGAGACTGCACTGGAAATACAAAATTAAGCAACAAACAGTACCTTCTACTTCCGTTCTTCATTTATCATGGAAAATACATAAACATAAGTCCCAAAACTAACTAGTGACATTTTTTATTGCATCATTATGTCCATAATTCAAAGCCTTCCATTCATTTATTTAACTTTGTTTACCAGAGTAGAGTACTAATCAACATGTGACCAGCTGAGGTTCATCTTGGGTTGAATGTAACAACAAAAACAGAACAAATGGTACAAAGATAGTTAACATGATACAAAAGTTATATACTTACCATAATGCTAGATCCATGTTGTTGTCTTCCATCTGTCTCAACCTGAGGGTTACTGATCGGCTCTGTGGCCATCAACTAGGACTTTGGCTCCTTTCACAATGCACTACTTCACTTAATCTCCTCAGATCAAGTTTGCACCTCCCACACTGGTCCCCACTACAAGGTAGCAGAATATTCATGGTACACAGAGACTAAAGAGGTCCAACAGAAGACGATTTTGGGAAGGCCTGCAAGATCTTCTAGAAACACTAACCAATAACATGCCAAACTGCAAGGGGGAATGGGGGGGATGTTAAGACAGATAGAAGATGATAACACAGATTAGCCTTATGTTAACTACATAACTTTTGTACCTGATGTTGCCTTTTCCATCTGCTTCAACCTGTGAGAGTCCCCATTCAGGCTGATTTGGCTGGCACTATGGAAGAATATTCCCGAGGATAGTGGAGTCAAATGTTGCTCTCATTTTCAAATGAAGATCAAGCTTAAAATGTGTAACAAAGGTATGACTATTAGACCATGTAGCTACTGAGAAGATATCATCCAATGATGCATATCTAAAGAAAGCTGCATAGGTAGATATTGCCCTTGCAGAGTGAGCCTTCAGTTTGGATGGCAAGGACAAGCCACTGATGTTATACACATGACTATACAGTCATCAATTTGGACAAGGTAACTTTTGATAACCCTTCTCCTAGTTTTGCTTCGGAAAAGGAAACACATACTTGGTCACTCCTCTTGATGTCCTCTGTTCTATGTAAATAGAACCTTAACTGTCAATTTAGATCCAGAGAGTGAAAAATGTATTTCCCCCTTGTTGGCCTTTTGGAAAAATGCTGGCAAATGACTAGACTGGATTAAATTACACTCACAGGCTACCATAGGTAAAAAAGCTGGATTAGTCCATAGAGAAACTTTACCTTTATGAAATGTCAGGTAAGGATGTTTACATAACAAAGCTTGAAGTTCCAATACTCATTTGGTTGACATAACTGCACCTTGGAAATGAGTCTTCCATGTCAGAAATTTTAAAACCATTGTGACTGCAGTTTCAAAAGGAGCTTTAGTGAAAGCCTGCAGTCAAACTGTCAGATCCCAAGAAAGTCCTAGAGGAGAAAGGTTCCTTTCAGGAAAGCCTTAGACAATCTCTAGGAAAGTATAAGAGAAAGATTGTGTTGAATATGGAAACTAGAAATGGACACAAGTTGAACTTTAATGGTAGAGCAGCTTGCTCCCAATTGAAAGAGATCTATAACTTTAAAGATAGCCCCAGCAATACATCTTTTGCATTTACTGTCATTAAGACTTCTGGTGGAAGTCTTTTGAGAGGAGGTAAGAATATGTACTATCCTAGAAGACAACTTGGGATTTCTGGCTATCAATGGAAGCAGGGGAACCATACAGTCAATTTGAAGGACTTGAGGGCCGGGTGAGGCTTGTAATTTAGATCTGGAACAGGATCCAGAACTCATGAAAGTTAGACCAAATGAGAATACAGGAAATTGAACCAAACTTGTGTGGACCAAAAGGGGGGGGGGTTTACAAGGACTGCAGTTGCCTTGCACCAAGCCACTTTTTGCAAGAATTTGACAATCAGGGAAGTTGCGAGAAATGCATAGAGGAGACCTGGAAAACCAGCATGGATTACAGCATTCCTTACTGACTGTCCCTCCTTAAGGATAAGGGTACAGAAGCTGCTGCACTTGGTGTTGTCTGGACTTGCAAACAGGTCACAGCAAGGCTGGCCCCCCAGCAGATGAAAATTTTTGATGCCTCTCCACTGACTGAGGGACCACTTGTGAGCCATCAGTATACACCAGCTCAGCCTATCTGCTAGTGCACTGGATCTGTCTGTAATATGGATTACTATTAGAAAGCATTGGGAAGACATCACCCATTGCATGCTCTCATAGCCTCTCAACCTACACGGTTGGACTGGGTTCCACCTTGTTTGTTGAGATAATGGACTACTGCCATATTGTCAGCCTGGATGGCTATCACACCTTTGGGAGACAATTGTGAAATGTCAGCTATGCCAGGAGGACTACTCTCAACTCCAAAACATTCATGTGAAGGTTGGCTTCTATCCGGGACCAAGTACCTTGGACAATCCTCCTCTTGAAATGCCCCCTCACTACAGGAGTGAGACATCTGCAGTTACCATGGCCTTTGGTGGGGAGAAAACTAAGGGGCATCCTGATGATAACAGATCAGAGATCAGCAACCAAGAGATATCTTGGTAGCAGATCTCTGTAAGCCTTATCAGATGTCTCACTGAATGTATCCCCGCAGAACAGTGGACTGACAAATTCTACTGGTGTACCCTCAGTGTAGAGCCTGGCAGGTGGAACTAACGTAAAGGTAGCCCTCATTCAATTTAAGAGATAAAGAATCAGAGCAGCAGGTGGCCTCTGATGGAGAATAACTTGAAAGCCTGTAGACATAATGACAGCAGTCTGGAAGAAGGAAGCCTTGCAATCTGTGTAGTGCTGTCCAGATAGCAACTTACAATCTCCAAGGCCTGTTCCAGCTAAAGTTTGGACTTCAAAAAATTTACTGTCTCCCCTAGGCAAGGCACAAGTGCAGCAAGTAGTCTCACACCTAAATAAAAGTTGCTTGTAATGTAATGAGCCAGTCATCCAGGTATGGAAACACCCAAAATTTCTGCAGCCTGAGCTGGATTGCTAACATTGCCATGCACTTGGTGAACACCTGGGGGGAGGGCTGTGGTGAGACCAAAGAGCAGCAATCAACACTGATGGTGACTGGGTCCTTGCCAGAAGTGAAGGAACATCTTGGATTATATGGATATCTTTATGTGATAATAGGCATTCTGGAGGTCTACACAGCACAACCATTCACCCTTCCTCAGCAGAGCTACAATGAACTGTACCGGGACCATCCAGACCGTAGTCTGCTTCACAAATAGGTTCAATCTGAGTAGGTCAAAGATGGGCCTGAGGCCCCTGTTCTTATTTAGCACCAAAAAGAATCCTGAATGGACTCTGGATCCTCTCTGGTCTATTGGGACCTCATGGATGACTCTGTTAGCAGTTTTTTTTTTCTTTCACTGCTGCTCTTTCTTGTCAGGGTGGAACATCTGGAATGTATTTTGATGAAGTTTCAGAAATATTTGGAAAGGGATACTGCAGTCTCTGGTGACAACTCTCAACATCTAGTAATCTGCGATGATGGCCTCCCAAGCATGAGGGTGGAGAGCCAAGTGCCCCCAGAGTGCCTCCAGACAGTGGCAGCAAGGCAACCCTTCAAAAGCGCTGAAGGGGTTTGTCAGAGAAAGAACCCCTTAATCCTTTATTCTGCAGCCCCTTACTGCCTCTGGGGTAGCTTCCATTAAAGGTCCCCACTCTGTACTATCATAAAGAGTCTTCTCTCTTTCGGCTGTTCCCATTAGGGGTCGCCACAGTAGATCATCTGTTTCCATTTCTTTCTGTCCTCTGCATCTTGCTCTGTCACATCAACCACCTGCATGTCCTCTCTCACCACATCCATAAACCTTATCTTAGGCCTTCCTCTTTTCCTCTTACCTGGCAGCTCCATCCTTAGCATCCTTTTCCCAATATACCCAGCATCCCTCCTCAGCACGTCAATATCACGTCTCGCCTCTCTCACTGTCTCCAAACCGTCCAACCTAAGCTGACCCTCTAGTATACTGATTCCTAATCCTGTCCATCATTGTCACACCCAGTGCAAATCTTAACATCTTTAATTCTGCCATGTCCAGCTCTGACTCTTGCTGTTTTGTCAATGCCACCGTCTCCAACCTATATAACATAACTGGTCTCACTACCCTCTTGTAAACCTTCCCTTTCACTCTTACTGGTACCCGTCTGTCACAAATCACTACTGACACTCTTCTCCACCCATTCCACCCTGCCTGTAGTCTCTTCTTCACCTCTCTTACACACTCACCATTACTCTGAACTGTTGATCCCAAGTACTTAAACTCATCCACCTTTGCCAACTCTACTCCCTGCATCCTCACCATTCCTCTATCCTCCCTCTTATTCACACACATATTATTCTGTCTTAGTCCTGCTGACCTTCATTCCTCTTCTCTCCTCTCTAAAGCATATCTCCACCTCTCCAGGGTCTCCTCAACCTGGTCCCTACTCTCACTACAGATCAAAATATCATCTGCAAACATCATAGTCCACAGGGCCTCCTGTCTGATCTTGTCTGTCAACCTGTCAATCACCACTGCAAATAAGAAAGGGCTCAGAGCTGATCCTTGATGTAATCCCACCTCCACCTTAAACGCATCCTTCACTCCCACAGCAGACCTCACCACTGTCACACTACCTTCGTACATATCCTGTACCACTCTTACATACTTCTCTGCCACTCACAACTTCCTCATACAATACCACAACTCCTCTCTAGCCACGCTGTCATATGCTTTCTCTAAGTCCACAAAGACACAATGCAACTCCTTCTGACCTACTCTGTACTTCTCCATCAACACTCAGAGCAAACATCGCATCTGTAGTGCTCTTTCCTGGCATGAAACCATACTGCTGATCACTAATCATCACATCCCTTCTTAACCTAGCTTCTACTACTCCTTCCCATAACTTCAAGCTGTGACTGAACAATTGTATACCTCTGTAGTTACTACAGCTCTGCACATCATCTTTATTCTTAAAGATAAGTGCCAAAACACTTTTTCTCCACTCCTCAGGCATCCTCTGACTTTCCATGATTTCATTAAACAATCTGGTTAAAAACTCCACTGCCATTTTTCCTAAGCACCTCCATGCTTCCACTGGTATGCCATCTGGGCCAGCAGCATTTTCATTCTTCTTTCTCTTTGTAGCTGTCCTTACTTCCTCCTTGCTAATTTGTTTCACTTCCTGATTCACTATTCCCACATCAACCAACCTTCTCCTTTTCGCTTATTCTCTTCATTCATCAGTCCATCAAAGTACTCTTTCCAGCTGCTCAACACACTCTCCTCGCTTGTGAGTATGTTTCTCTCACTATCCTTTCTCACCTTTACCTGCTGCACATCTTTCCAAGCTCGTTCCCTCTGTCTAGCCAATTGGTGAAGGTCCTTTTCTCCCTCTTTAGTGTCCAACCTTTCATACAACTCTCTATATGCCTTCTCCTTAGCCTTTGCCACCTCTGTCTTTGCCATGCGCCCCATCTCCTTATACTCCTGTCTACTTTCTTCATCTCTTTGACAATCCCACTTCGTCTTTGCCAGCCTCTTCCTCTGTATACTCTCTTGTACTTCCTCATTCCATCACCAGGCCTCCTTGACCTCCTTCCTCTGTCCAGATATCACACCATAAGAAGTATCCTGTGCAAATTGTTGGGATTGTTTTTAAAGAACAACTATTTACCTCCCCTCTAGTTATGGGAAATTGTCCTCCAAGGGGTAGAAGATAAACCCCCACAGTAGACAATGTTTTGCCATCCTGCCTGCTTCTGGTTAAAGTATCCTTTAATTTCAGTTTAAACATGGTAAAACCATCAAATGGTGCATTCAGAAAGGACACCTTAAGTTATTCTGCAAATATTAAAAGGTGCATCCAGGCATAATGGTGAACTGCTATGCTGGTCCCTTCTGCCCTGATCATACCATCTGATATATTCAACAACAGCAGCATGGAAATGTTGGAAAATTGACAGCATGGTCTCCATTGACTTACAATTCTCAACTGTCATTGGGGATGCTACAGATTTAGAGACTTTGTTCAATAATCCATTTGTAGTCTTGTAAGGTGAGCCAAGTAGTTCAGTGTATGAACAGCAAAGATCACTGAAGCATACCTGTGCTTCCTAAACCTGTACAAAGCCCTACACTCTCTGGTTGCGCGGAGTGCTCACATGCGCATGCGCGTGCACGTACACACACACACACACACACACACACACACACACACACACACACACACGAGCACACATGCGCATGGGGACACGCACACACACACATACACTGCTCTCCTCTGACAGCTCCTTCCACAAATGTGCAATGTTCTTACAGTAGACAAATTTTAACAGGCTTTTTAGGGACAGGCTCTACCACATCAGTTTTTCTCTATGCCCTCTGAGATATCAAATCCATGAGATCACCTGGAGGGGGTATCACCTAGGTTGTTTATGGTCCTGCACTGAAGGCCTCAAGAAACAATTCAGAAGAGGAAGAAGCCTTGGTGGTCCAACCTCCCTTCTGCAGGAATAATTCTAACAGACTGCCAAAAGAGGCATCCTCAAGAGAAATTTTTGAGGATACTTCTTCCTCACTAAGGCAACTGCCCTCTGTAAATGAGTCCTGGGGGAATCCAATAGACAATACAGGAACACCTGAAGTCCAGGCTGAATCCGAGACAGAACGAGGTTCCCCAACTCCACAATGAGGAAGAATCCTTTCAATGACCTTGAAAGCAGTTGCTGAGGCCAGGTGACTGGATGCAGAGAGTGATGCTGAGCTGTCCTGGGCCTGTGGCACCAAAAGGCATAAATGGCTTTGAAATCTTCACAGTTAATCCAGACCAGGAGCCACCAATTCAGATCTCTTGGCTGCAGGATGCAGTCAGCTCCAGCAAGATAGGAATCAAATGCGTCTGGGCTGTTGATGGTGCTGAAGACAACCATGCAATGGAGGAACGTTATGAGTCAGATCATGGATCATCAGATTGGAAATTTGAACCAGGGAAGGAGAAAATTGAATGGGTGTGAAGGGGCCTGCTCTCTTTTGGATGTAAGGTTCCCAAAGTCAATCTACACCTTTAAAAATGTCCGTATCATTTTTCCCTAATTTGCTTCCCTGACACTTCTAGAGGACATAAAGGACTAAGAAGATGCTGAAGAATGTGACTTAGAGGATTGGTGCATTGACATGCCCATATTGTAACATCTAAAAGAAGGTGATGGGACCTGAGGGGGAGGTTATTGCGGAGTAAACACCAGTTCCAGAGTAGTAGCAATTACCAGAGATCTCTTAACAAAACACTTCAGATATCAAAGCTGCAGAAGATAAGGACAACTGTGGTTCTGAAGTCAGAACTGAGGAAACCAGAAATCAGGACTGAAGTGATTCGAATGCCAGATCTGAACATGGAGACAAATGTAACAGAGGACCTTGGGATCTTCTGTGCCAGTTCATCTAATACTCAAACTTCAGAAGCCCTTTACCTACTTTCTCTTCTTTTCAGTCTTTATCTTTATCCCTTCTGGATTTATTGGCAGGCTTCCTCAAAGAAGGAAAGATAAAAGTAGAAGGGTTAGACCCAGAAGAAAAAGCTGAGAGAAGCCCCTTAACAACCAGCTTGGAGAACCTGTGTGCAAGTGCCCTAAACCTAAAGAAAGCAGACACCTCACACTCATGATACAAATGAGCAGCTTCTAAGCAGTACACACATTTATCATGCAAATCCTGCCGAGGCAACTTGGGTCCACAGTCCATGCACTTCTTAAACTCAGACGTTTTCTTAGCCATACAGGATATGAAATGTAAGCCTGTATTCAAACTCAACTAAAAAAAAAAGGTCCTTTAATGCTGCAGGAAGAACAGGATAAGAAAGCCCTGAGGCCTAACCATAGAACACAAGACTCCACATACCAAAACCCCTATAACTCTTTAAACGCATTTTTAAATAACTCACAAAGGAAAGAAGAAAAATAAGACCAAAAGCGTTCAAAAATCCCAAAGGAAAGTACAAAACAAATAGCACAAGTCACTTATCTATGAACAGCTCCAGAGATCACATCTGGTGCCAAGTGCAACAAACAAGATCTGAGAAGATTACGTGAAATAGTGTATTACGGGTGAGGAGCTTGAGCTTTGGAGCCAAAGTCCTAGTTGCTGGCTATGAATCTAATCAAATCTGATAACCTACAGGTTGAGAAAGACATAAAATACAATACTGAATATATAAATTAAGTAAAAAAAAAATAAAAGTTTGGTGTTAACACTCAATATACAAAATCTGACAACAGATGCACTTCTTATACAACAGAAAGAAGTTGTGTAGCATTGTATGGGAGACAGTACGGTTACGCAAGTCTGACTTACCTCTAACAGTAGATGGTAGAATTTTATGTTAGTAGAATTTTACACTGCCTCAGTGCATATGGGTTTGGTACCTTCACAAGCCCACACTGAGAGTTTTCCACATCTCAGACTTTCCTCCTCTGACTACCTGTGTTAGGGGATCATATACATTACGTTACATCATGGAATGCCTAATCCCTGTTGCAAGAAGTCAGTTGTTCGGGCTTTTAGTGCTAAGTAGGAAGTATTAAGAGGATAAAGAAGTAATATTTGCCTAAAACCAGCCAATTTGCAGCCAAAAAACACAAACACAAATAACCAAAGCCAACCAACACAAGGTTGGACACCATCAAATTTCATGTAAAAATATGGGGAATGCTGCCACTAAGTCAGTGTGAAAATCGAATATCTATTGTTACAAGTAAGTACGACTTACACAACTGTACTATGTTCATCATTCACACCACTTCAGCGACATATGGGCAGATTCCCAAAGCTTACTCTACCTGGAAAGAGGAAGGATAAGGATACAGCTCTGGAACCTGAGTAAGAATCCAGTTAGTAGTGAACAGTGGACCAGTTTGCTGCCTCTAGAATGCTTTTAGAGTCTACTCTTTTCCAGAATGCCACCTCAGAGGATAATGTTCTGGTGGAATGTGCCTTAACCTTGCTTGGAATAGATATACCATAGTGAGAGTAATAAAAACAATAGTACAGGACAACCAATGAACAACGGTTTGCTTAAAGACAGGTTAACCATAAGGTCATACGTTCATAGGAGATCACTAGGCTAACAGCTCAAGAGATTTGATAAGCCTAGCTATTATTATCTGGATTTCACCTAATTTTCAATTGCTGATGGCTAGGAAATTGCTTTGGTCTGCACCTATGCCTCTGAATATTTTACAGACTGCCCCTGTCCATAAGGGACACAGGTGCCACCCCAGGAGTGAATATATGACTACTCATCCATTGATTCAAACTGCGTTGGAAGAGGATGAAGGAAAGGCTCTG